>NC_079204.1:8767926-9069841 GCF_026745355.1 Beta vulgaris subsp. vulgaris
ATTATAAAATACATGTTCAATAATAACTTTTGAATTAGCTTTTAGTATTTGAACTAAATGTAAACTCTTATAAAGATAAAAATCAATATTTGGTGAAATAGTGTTTAAAGTAATTTTTGGTGTTTGAACTAGTGATTTGAAAAAACTAATAAATATTATGTTTTTGGTAATTTTATAGATTGAATGTACCAAAATAAAGGTAAGCCCGGTACAAATCATAATCAAGTTATTGGCACCAATATTTTCACTTTTAGTACCAAACTGACTCTTACCATCAAAGTAATTTTTTTTTTTTTTACTAATTTACCTATATTTTAGTAAGAATTAGGTGAACTAAACCTAGCGGAACTAAATTAGCAAAGTGGATCACAGCAGAGTGCAACCGTGCAATGGTGCATGTTAGTCGTAACATCACTCAAGAGTCAAAAGACCTACATACGTCTACGTACACGCCAACCTCACAATTCCCCACTCTCTTTTTCTTTAATTTAAATGCTCATAACTTCAAACTCTCTACTCTTTCTCTTTTTCATCTCCCTCACATTTTTCTTTTTCAACATTTTGAAGCTTCTTTCCATTTCTTCTCAATGGCACAGGTAATTTTCTTCCTTTAATATATTCTCATTTTCATAATTCTCTGATTATTATTCATTCCCAACTAATTTTAGTTCATATTGTCAGAAGAAAGTGATATTAAAGGTGCTAACCATGACTGATGACAAAACAAAGCAGAAAGCCATTGAAGCTGCTGCTGATATCTTTGGTACAAATACTTCCTCACTTTCTAAATAAGTGCAACATTTATAGTATAGTGTTTACTATTTACTGTTTAAACTTTAATTAGCTTTGGTGATTTACATTTTAGGGAAAACATAGTTTTGTGGGGTCTTGTTAGATTCGTCTAATATCAACTTTTTTAATATCAACTTTTTATAATTGTTACTTATTGATAATTGAAAATATTAATGGTTAAAATAATGCATTGGCATACGTAAAAACATGAAGTGTTGCACTTATTTAAAAACGAAGAAAGTATAAAATTTTCACCCATCATATAATAAAGTTATGATTTTTTTATATAATAATGTTATTTTCTTTGGTAATTTATAAAAGTATTAATATTTGTTAAACAGGGGTAGATTCAATAGCAGTGGATTTAAAAGATCAGAAATTGACAGTGATTGGGCAGATGGATGCAGTAGCAGTTGTGAAGAAGTTGAAGAAAGTGGGAAAAGTTGATATAATCTCAGTTGGTCCAGCTAAAGAAGAGAAGAAAGAAGAAAAAAAAGAAGAGAAGAAAGAGGAAAAGAAAGAAGAAAAGAAGGAAGAGAAGAAAGAAGAGAAAAAATAGATCAATTCTTTCTTATAACTTCATAAATTCCAAAGGAATTCAAAATCAATATCAAAATACATATACATAGAGGTATATAAATAGTTAATTCTCTACTGGTGATACTATTTGTTTGATTTGGTGATCAACTATGGTATGGCTCAACTTTTTGGTGAATTTTTTTGACCAATGTCTAATGGAATAATTATATCCCAGACTACTTTCTGTATAAATTAGCATCTGCTTTTTTTTTTGGTATACTCTTGGTATTTTGGTGAATATGTGATGATTCAAATTTTTAGTACCAAATATGCAATCACTCCACTAAGAAATTGAGTTGATCAGATTGTGTTGTGGTTTAAACACCTTGTAGAATAGTTTAGTCTCACTTGGGTTAGTTGGGTAGAGAACTTTAGATCATGTATTGTGCTATAACTATTGTAGCATACTAACATGTGTTATTCTTGGCTAGAATTCAGTAAAATAATGTCGAGTTGTTTGGCGAGATTCCGGTTCACCGATTCAGCCGGTTCAGGTCCGGTCTAATCCTAGATCGATGCACAACCCTAAATACATGATATCCTTGTTTAATTTGTAGAAGTTTTGTTTAAAACCATTGAAAATGTGAAATTTCCGAGTGTTGGTTTTTTTAAGAGTTGCATTCATTGAAAGTTGCATATTTTTACATTCAAGATCATAATTAAAACATTATGTGAATGGTGTTAAAAATATTTGATGTTAACTAGTTGAATCAATTTAAAAGTGAAATTCAAGATCTAGAGTCAAATCACATTTACATTACAGAGTATGCTCTTTTACGACTCTTTATGCTAGTAAAAAAAAAAATGTTTCATAGTCTTTAGCACCATAACAATGACCATTGACATATGTCAATAGCCAATTGTCGTCACTTTTAGGCTTTTAGCTTTGACGTAATAACAAAAAAACTTAGAACTTTAGAAGCACAATACTTTTGAAGGGTCATTTTTTTTTCCTCCAATATACTGCCCCCATTAAAGTGGACTAAGTATGGACAAAATTTTGCGATAAGGAAACCATATAAAACCTAACTAATGGTGGTTCTTATTATTCTAAGGTGCATATACATAAACAGTATGCGGTATGACAATGATATTATTCCAAAGTGGGATGTGCGTAACGATTTCATCATGTATTCATACCATTCTGAACAAGATTGCCCGAAAATGACTCAATTTTGTCATCTTATCAATTTTATAATAACATCAACATTGCCCAACTCATGCTGCACAGATATGATTTAGGGGAATCTGATGTCACTATATTCCCATTGTTAATCTCATTCCGCTAATCTTCATAATAGTCTATAATTAAAATATACTCTTTGATAGCTCCTTTTCAACATCAAATTTGAGACTCCATACCTTATAAATATTGTAAAGGGGAAATGAGAAGTTAGTTGATTAGAACAGGAATCTAGTGAGGCCCGTTTAACATAAACTTTCTATATATTTTATTTTTTCTTTTGAGGAAAACTCAACAAAAGGGACTTCTTCATTAAATCGGAGGCGAGCAATGTCAACAACAGAATTAAAATAATCATTATCCCACATACTCTTCCTATCCTCTACAACATGAAGACGAGCCAAGGCATGTGCTACCTTATTGCAACTACGCCTAGCAAACGACCAAACAATAGAATCGGAGTTTTTTTTGCTAACAATATAATATCTTCTACTATTAAGAAAAAATTACTCGCTCCAACATATTGATGCTTCAAAACATTCACCACCGACAAGTTGTCACTCTCCAGAACAATCTTGTGCATACCTGCTGCCAAAGCCATCTGCATTCCCCAGCGTACAACCATTGCCTCTGCTACTCGAACCTTAAACTCTCCCTCAAACATCCATGAGCCACATTAGGTTATTTCTCCATCGTTATCTCTACACACTATACGTAACCAAGTCCCCCCTTCCTTCCATTACCCTTGCATCCACATTACACTAATCCATCCCTTTTCAGACACTTTCCACCTATCTTGGCTTTTCACCCCCTCACACGCTGCTCCTTTATTCCCAGCACTCTTCCCCTCAACTTAATCCTCTTCACGTACCTTCCTAGCTTCCTCACAAACCCGTGTAGCATACTCACAAGTGTCCCTCGCCTCCTGCACTTCCCCCGCCATTATCAGCTTGTTACAAGTCTCCCACACTGCCCACAAATGCGTCACCAAAAGCTCCCAGCCCTCTGCTTCCAACTTCTCATACACTTGCTCCAACCTGGACAAGAGCCCACAACCTCTCCAGCAGCTTCAGAGAATACTATAGCGTCACAAATGTCGTGTGCTAGATGACACTCCTTCCGTGCATGTAAAGTCGACTCATCGGCACTCGCACACACCCCCACACGCTGCATCAAACCCCCTCAATACGTTTTTTCAACCCCTATCTAGTTAGGAGTGCATTTTGGCACACCCTCCAAATGAAGAGTTTTACTCTTAGCAACGACGTATTCCAAACTTTACCCCATAGAGCTATATTACTCAACTTGCAGCCGAGATCCTTATATAATCATTATGAAATATGGCACGATACGCCGACTTGACAAAATAATGTCCATCCTTCTCCAGATCCCAATAAATCTGATCCATCGGAGCTCGATGACTCAAAGGAATGCTTATAATTCTCTTTTGCTCAAAGGGGAGAAATAAATTTAAAACTAACATTTTACTCCAACTCCTCGAAACAGGGTCAATAAGAGTAATCACCTCTAAATTTTCATTACCCTTACCGATAGGAGAGACGACTTTTATACTTTGAGTTCCTAAAAGCCATGGATCCTTCCATACTTTCATTGCATCACCATCACCTATGCGCCAGCACATTCCCCTTTTTACCACCCATCTAGCCTCCCAAATTCCCCTCCAAGAATAGCTAGGACATTTTCCTAAACTCGCCTCCATAAAAGAAGAATTAGGGAAATACCGAGCCTTCCAAATAGAGCGAATGAAGGAATCCCCACAAGTAAGTAATCTCCATGCTTGTTTACCAAGAGGAGGCCAATTGCACATTTTAAATTCCTTAAAACCCAGGCCACCTTCCTTTTCTGGGAGACACATTTTTTCCACACAACCCAATGAATCTTCCTTTCACCATTCTTGTAACCCAACCAAAATTGAGATACAAAAGAGCGTAACTCATCACAAAAAGAGGATGAAAACTTAAACACACTCATCATATAAGTAAGGATAGATTGGGCCACAACCTTGTCATTACCTCCCTACTTGCCTTCAAAAGTATCATCCCCTTCCACCCTTACAACTTCTTCCATAATTTCTCTTTCACCCCTTTTGTAGACACCTTCTTAGATCGCCCCACAACAATCGACAATATCAGGTACCTCTGATGACTAGCTAGAAGAATGTAATCCTAATCTCTCAGCCAGCCATCGACTCCTTACCTCTCCTACCCCAACTAAACAAAACATCAGTATTATCCAGGTTCAATTTTTAACCCGAGGCTATCTCATATGTCACCAATATATCCTTCAAAACATCACTCATGGTTTGTTGCACCAATATATTGTCCAAAAACAACACATGTCACACAGCAAGAGCTCCTAGAGCCACTCTCACACCTTTAAGGCCTCTACTCTCCTCAGCCCTCATAATCAAATTAGAAAAAACCTTCGCACACAATATTAACGATAAGGAGATAGGGTTCACCCTAACAAATACTCATAGTAGGAGAGAACTCTTGCCATTTATAAAAATAGAGGACACCGTCCTAACATAACCCATCACCCTCAAAACCCATATCTTATCCAACCCAAACTTTAGCATAATGGCCTCTAGAAAACTCCACTCCACTCTATGATAGGCTTTTCACATATTAAATTATAAAGCCATACACCTATCCAAAGATGTGCAAAACAGGACTGGGACTGAAATTTGAACCAAAAATCGGACTGGACCGGTGGATTCTGATTCGATACTTGATCTAGATAAATTATGGATTTCAGGTTTTCGATTTGGGTAAAACTCCAAAACCTTTCAAGAGGAAATTGGTCAGAAGAAGTATACAACACCATTACAATTTACAAACATGCTAAAAACTCATATCCTCCCTCAATAACTTAAAATGTTGTTGCACTCATTTATTCAATTAGCCAAAATTCTTCTCATTTTTACATTTGTTCGCATTCTATAATCATATCTTTTCATTATTTATTTATTGTGAACTTCCCCCTCCTCTTTTAATCTCCTTTACCCACCATGTTGATTGTTGATCGACATGGTACATTAAAATGCATTCACTTTTTCAAGATAATTTGATTTCTTTTACCCTAAAGTGAAAAATGGATCATTTTTCCGGAAAAACATTTATGTTTCTAGATTAATATTTTTTGAGGGGAATTCTAGATTAATTTATCTCCTTTACCCTAAAGGCCTAAAGTCAAAAAAGGACTCCTCTAGAAAAAAGTGAAGGAATTTTATTTTCCACTATGACTCCCTCAATTTCCTTGAGTTGGTAGTACAAAAGATATGAAAAAAGAACTTTGAACTTTCAGTAAGTCATGTCAATTAACAAAAATAAAATTACCTTGTAACAAGATTTGAACTCATAACCTCTTGAGATGACACAATTACCATCTCAACCAACTTTTAATCATATTTTTAGTGTCAACATTATTATACTTGTACCTTCTAAATGTTGAATTTTGCTTAATATATTTAATGAAAATGGAAAAAAATACATATCAATTTCGAAAAATAATACCAACATGGGACAAGATCCGGGCCCAAATACTAGTTCTTTCCTTAAAGCCTGGTAAACTAAGGATCAAGTTGAGATTCCATCGACCAAGTTACACTAAATGACACCATTCAATTATCAACACTCCACATGATTACACCGCCCAATTACTCTAACCTACACCTTGCTACATTTTTTCGAAGTCCATTCAGTTATCAACTCTAACTAGTGTACCCTTTCCTTTTTGTAGGACACATTGATTTGCTTTGTACTCCCTCCCTCACTTTTTATTTATTTATTTGCCTTATTCTGATCAAAATTAGAAAATCTTTATAAGTGAACTTTCACTAATATAAATGTCAAAAATTCATCATGTAAAAGCTTATACATTTCTTTTTAATATAATATTAGATTCAATGCATCAAAATTTATCTGTTATTAAAGACCCTCAAAATAGCCGTTCATTTTAAATATGTCGAAATTATGTATTTATTTACTCCCTCCGTCCCAATTTATTTGCTACAAACACTTTTTCACAAAGACCAAGGAGGGAGTGGGGACCATTGACATAAATGGAATTAACAAAAAAGCAAATAGGTAAATTGTGGGACCTATGTATTATATATGGAAACATTTACAAAATCAAGAAGGGAGTGATGACAAATTTGTAAATAAAGTGTAGGACCTATGTACTATATATGGAAATATTTGCAAATGTAGCAAATAAATTGAGACACTCCTAAATGGCAAAATGTAGCAAATAAATTGGGACGGAAGGAGTAATTCCTTAACTTCGATTTGAGAATTGAGAATAGAATATGCATTTAAATTTCTTATTCTAGACTCTATTGATACCTCAAACAAAATAAAACATGCATTTGAATTTCTTATACTAGACCCTATTGATACCTCCAACAAGCTACACCACACTATCCATATAATGATTGGCCAAGCGAGGAACGAGCTGGCATATGGGCTAGGTTTAAGGATGCTATAGTAGACTCTACGTTGTAGTCATAGGCCATAACCATATGAGATGTCATTTTTTTAGAATTTAAAATAAGGTCAGCTCTTTCTAAGCCTAATTTTTAGAGTATTAAAAGTTGAAACATTTTATCATCTCCAGTCTCATTTATTTTTTTGCTTGATAAACTAATAGTAGGTAAATTCATAAATTTCAAGATTTTGCCGTTCTTGAATCAATTATCTTTCCTACTTAATAAAAGAATAGCAAATAGTTTTGTTTAATTATTTTGCACTATCATTGAAGGTTCATGTTATTTTTAGCCAATTTTCCCTATTGTTAGTATTAAGTTTTGTCAAAAATTACTTAATATATTGACTTTTATATAAATGGATACCTTATTGAAAAGATGTATTTAATGTATATTTATTTAAAAAAAACCCTCAACTATTTTGCTACGAATTAACAAAATCCATGAGATGCACCGTCAAAGTAAATCTCAAGTGTGTGGAGCTAAAAGGGGAATAGTCATCGTTTTGAATGAAATCAGTCTCACTAACCAATCATATTATGACGCGTGATAAATCACTTGATAAAGATTATTATTTAGGACAGTTAATTGAATATACGTACTATCAAAAGATGTTGACCCTAGATGGCTCCGACGATGTCTAAGTTAAACCAAGTAACCAACTTCATTTATGAGTTGTATGTGTGCGAAGATCATTGATTAGTTGAAGTTAGAGCCCTAAGAATGACAAGTTTGGGATTGTGTAATGTGGATGATCATGAACCTATGTTGCACCTTGTAAGCCGCCCTCCTCTCCCTCTCTTTTTTTCTCTCTAAACCCGAACCTCCCCTATCTCTTCTTCATCAATTAGGGACTGTCATAGATATTTTCATCCATGATAAGCCCATCTCCTCCTTTTATTTTTAATTTTGTTGAATAAATTAGTATCTCATTATGGGATTTTTTTAGTCTCTATTGTGGAGATCTTCTCCTCTCCTATGATAGTTGTGAGTATGGTGTTTTTTAGGTATGAAACATTGTTCTCATTGGTTGAAGTTCAAGACACAACATGAAGGTATTGGAATCTCAAATGCGGTAAACATGGCTCAATTAATAATGTTCTTCCCAAACTATGTCAGAATGATAGATCTCCTCATTGATAGTTGTTTGATTAAGCAAATACAAAAGGGTTGCGATGTATTGCTCGATTTGATTCATTGTAGTTTTTTCGAAAACGTATTTGATTTAACCTTATTTGATTGTATCTTGTTTTTCTTTAATATCTATTGTAGATGTCATTTGGCTTTCAATTGATGAAACTCCTCCTTCAAAAAAAATATTGCACCTTGTAGGTGGATGATCATGAACCTATATCACACCTTGTAGGAGAAGAAGTGTACTAGTGACTGTGTGAGTGCCTAAATAGACTTCGACATACGAAAAATTGCAACGGGTGTTGTGCATTCAGTATCTACTTCCACAGGGAAATGCCTAAATGGTAATGCCCAAAAAGTATTTCTAGGCTTCTGCTGTCCCTGCAAAAGTTCACCTGCACTCCTATGTCAGAATAGTTGCAAGCACGACAGCAAACTAACTTCGATGCACACATTTATGTTTATCGAGGTTTAATCTTTCAAGGATTCTCTCCGAAAGAATGGTTCTGTAATGTGTACTGCTGTTGCGACTGATGCACGAAGTTTCTTCTTGAACAGAGAAATTCTACATTGATGCACACAGTTCCATTCCCCTAGTCGCGTTATGGATTACAGTAAGAGAAACACTGATGCAAGAACTTTCTTTCTGAAACTTTGTAATCGGTGTAGTTGGAAGCAAAACCTGCAAGTTCGGGCGTAAAACTCGTTTAGAGTTGCTTTTGTTCTTCCTAATTTTTATCCTTATCTGGTGCCGGGGATGGGGGACTCATCTTCCTCTTTTTTTTGTTTGGTTGGTTTTTTGGGGGGGGGGGTGCGGGGAGGGCGATGAGCTACATCTCCTCTTAAATGTCAACAAATATAATGCTAAAATTTGTTTTATATTTAGTCAAAAATTGCTTTGACGCATATTTTCGAACAGCAAGGAACAGTTGAACTGTGTTGACATTTCAGAGGAAAACATAATCATAAAACTCAATTGAGTTGAAGAGGCGTACCATACGAGCATCTCTACTTTCTCGGCGTAGTTGTAAATTGTAATACACTGCAGTCCAGACCTAGCACCGCTTTAATGGAAATAGATGTAAATGGAGATTGGCTGCAAGACAGTCAGATCTGCCACATTATGCAGTGAATATTGATATTGTTTTATGATCGGTTCTATAACTATTATGCGTGTCTGCTTCATCCTGCTAGCAAATGGTACAATTGAACCTGCCGTTCTGCATTATAGCAATATTCACTAACCATATAGAAGCAACAATTGTAGAATACGGAGAAATATAAAAGCAACGTTCACTTATGCTAGATCTGACTCAAATTGGAGGATCATTCATCCAAGAAGGCTTGAAAACATGTCAATACCTGCAAAAAGTAAACGCCAACACACATCCGTCATCACTCATCAGAAAGTTTCACCTGATGATCATGAATTAACAGGATATGCAATTGCAATTGTGGAATAATTGCACTGAAAAACCAAAAGGACACCTGCTCCACAAGTTCTTCCTTCTGTTTCCACCCTTACTTTATGATGATGATGATATTCATTATTGATTAAGGAAACTGCAAAAACTTAACTCACAGAAGGGAAGAAATATGGACGCAGGTCCACTAGGCGATCATACTTCATACAAGTTTCGTGCTCGCAAATACACTTGACTCTTAAAAAAAACCACAGATTGACTATCATGGCACTGATCTATCTTACTGCTATTCATCTGTAAGTGCACCCGAGGAACCAAAGTTGTTGTATGGGAAAATCACTGAAGATAAAATTGCATAAAATTGAATCTCATAGCCCAGATTGCACCATTGTAAATACTAGTATTGGCAACTGACAAGAAAAAGAGGAAGAAGCAAGACTGGGATGATTTACCGTGCAATAAAGCATCATTTCAAGCTACAAATACAAAGACTTACTGAAATATGGCCATTAGAGCATTTATTTTACCAGTTCTTGAGTCTTTTAAAGATTCAAATCTTTTGCGGGAGCAACTATACTGGACCATACAATGGCAGGTTCTTGTCCTAGAAAAGTGAGTAACGAACACTTGAGACCTTAGCAGTATCATGACCATGATGAAATTCTATGTATCTTCAGAACAGAGCAAGACCTAGTAACGGACCTTAATGTACTTATGTTGATCTCGTTGTTAAGTAGAATTCTGAGGCTCTAACTGTACTTCAAAGCACCACACACTAGTCGATACACACCTTTAATGTCAAAATAGTCAGCAAGATGAGGAAATGAACATAAAGACTATCATACAGTTTTCAATTAATACAAGTTAAAATTACATAGAACATACCAAAATGAATTGCAACAAGAAAGTCAAAGGCAATGCAAAGAGTAACATATTCCACATGCATTGCTTTTATCATAATGGTGAATCCCACCCAATAAAACTTACACCGCATATAGTAAAAGGCATAAGGCAAATTGAGGTAATGGAAAAGTCTGTCATACCATATGCGCTTAACTACATCCAATACAAGCATGGGTAACTGACTGTGAGGTGTGTAAACAATCAATGAATACTTCTGGAATAAAGTAACAATGTCGTATTCCTGTAACTCAGTATCTCCTATATCTCTTAAATCGTGAGATCCGATGGAGATATTGTCCCTTCTCGATCATATCTTTCACTATTTCATGAGCTTTAGAAAGCTTCCCATTGCGCCGGAGATTTCTAATTAAGGTGTTGTACACAAGAAAATTTGGGCTGCAACCTCTCGTTTCCATTTCCTTCAGCATAGAGCATGCATCCTCAAATCTCTCAGCCATACAAAGTCCTCGAATCATAGAGTTGTAGGTAAACACATTTGGCAGCTGTCCATCTGCGATCATATCATTGAACAACTGCTGGGCCATCTCTAGCTCCCCTGCTGCTATATACCCACTGATCAAAACAGTGTAACTGACAACATCAGGCTTTAACCCATTTTTGCTCATTTCATCAAAAAAGTACTTGCAAGCATCCATATTTCCTGCTCGGCTCAAACCATCAATCAAGGTTGTGAAGTGGAGGGAACTTGGACATAATCCAACTTCCCTCATATGATTCAAAAGATTGAGCGCCGCGTATGGTTTATCACCTTTACCAAGAACATGAAGAAGAATGTTAAAAGTATGAAAATCTGGAGAAAGTCCATTCCTACCCATTTCATCCAGCAACCGATGGACACCTTCCATCTTTCCCAGCCTATACTGTGCACAGATGAGTATATTATACGTTAGAGTGTCAGGCAGATGACTATCAGCAAGCATCTGCTGATAAACCCACTCAATTAACCTGTGTTGGTTAATTTTAAGAAGACAAACCAAAATTGCATTGTAGGAATGCTTAAATGGACGGTAGTTGAATGTCTTTGACCTAATGAACCTTTCAACAACTGTTCTTCGCAATCCTAACTCACGACAACTACAGACCATAATATTAAAGGTTCTTGCAGTTGTCGGGTACCCCTTCTCTGTCATCTCATCAACTAATCGCCACATTGGTTTAAACTCCTCAGCCTCTGCAAAAATTTTCATCAGCAAATGATATGCGTTCACTGTGTGTCTGTAGTAATCGTGCTCACTAGACCATACAAAGAACTTGTAAGCCAATTTGGCACACGAAGTCCTGTTTTCATCATTTATGATCTTCAAAATCTTCAAAAGAACCTGCCTGACAAGAAGACCCGAAACCCTTACATTCAGCTCCTGCAATTCCAATTTCACATTGAACCCAGGACAATCTTGCCTTAATACATCAAACAACCTATCTGCATCCTTCATAGTCCTTTCAAAAAAATTATGCTCGACATCAATTCTACCTCGAAAATGGCTTTCATCCTCTTTACTTGCTCTATCTAAACCCGGATCAAAATCCGAACTTGCCCAGGATTCTCTAATTAATTTCTCAATAGGAGCAAAACTATTGCTAGCATTATCACTACCATTATCTAAACTACAATTACAAAAAGCCCGTGATACCAAATGCAAAAATGGGATAGGATTCAAAACCCTTCGACCAAATTGAGCGACAGATTTCATAATCAACAGGATTCAATAAGTGGGAAAATCCCATTATCTCAATAATTCAAAAAACTAAATGAATTCGAGTAACCCAGAAACAGATTTAAAAATTGAACTAAGTAGAACACCAGATGTAATGATCCCATTAATCTTAAAAACCCCCAACTCATAAAAGTAGATCCTTCATTGAACAATCAACAGAATAGTATACCTATCTTCTATTTCAGTGAAGCTAAAGACAGAAACTTTCAAGAACTGGATATAGGAATCAAACTTAGGGTTTTAGGGAGGTATAGTATAAGTTAAGTGGGTGGTAAGTTTTTTTAAATTTTAAAGAAGATAGAGAAAACTTACTTGGTTGATTGATTGTTGAATATGAGTTGGGAGGAAACTGAAAGGTGGAAATTGCAATTGTGCAAAGATGAAGTGCAGACTGCAGTGGAGAAGCGGGGTTAATCTCAAGGGGCGGCACAAGTCCAATGCCTCTCTTTTTGCTTGGCTCTATAATTTTTATGAATTTCGAGCTTATTAGTTTTTATTGAAACAAACTAGTGAGTGTCCTGGGCGATGTCCCGGATTGTTTCTTTTCGTAAATTTTTGTCTTGTGAGGAAAAAATTGACGTCATAATTTCAAGAATATAAGAAATTGGAGTAAGAGTTTATATCTACAATATAGTCTACTATCATTACCAATGTGTTAGGTATTCAACTACTTGTGTAGTCTTTTAATGAGGTATAATTACAAGATCTTATTATATTTTATTTTGAAATATTAAACAATGATGTTATGTTGGATCAATGGTTAAGCTTTCACTTTTCCTTTCAAAGGTCACGTGTTCGATACCTTCTAACCACACAACATAAACCTTTTAATATATTACTATAGATTTAACTTATTAGTGAAACTTTTTATCTTGACGTTCGAGAAAAGTTTGTCGAAAGTAGTTTAGCGTCTGTTTTCCCCATTTTATTTTCACTTCAGTTCAATTCAATTCAGTTTAGTTCAATTCAGTTTAATTCAGCTTTGGACAATACTTTTAATCTCACATACCACTATTCATTTCAGTTCGGTTCAATTCAATTCAATTCAATTCAATTCGGTTTAGTTCAGTCGTTTTATGCCGAAGAGAACAGACCCTTAAGGCCTGTTCTCCCCAGCTTATTTTCAATTCAGTTCAGTTCAATTCAATTCAGTTCAATTCAATTCAGATCAGTTCAGCTCTTGACGATACTTTTACTCTCACAATCACTATTCATTTAAGTTCAGTTCAATTCAGTTAAGTTCAATTCAATTCAGTTCAGTTCAGTTCAGTTCAAATCAGATCAGTTCAGTTCAGCTGTTTTATGCCGAAGAGGACATGCCCTTAGTTAGTATTGTAAAAGATCGATGAATTATAATTTAAAACTAGTTTTATTTTTCGGGTGATGCCTCGGGTCAGTTACAACTAGTCTCATATGCACGCGATGCGTGTGAATACATATTAATATTAATATTGACATAAAAGCACTAAATGCACTTATACTATCTTATTGTAGTTTAGTTTGATCATTCACAATTTTTTTCAATGTGATAAATGAACGTGTACCAGAATGTACTATAAGTTGATATTATTGGATGATATATGCTAATATCTTTAATATATGTGTAATTCATTGCATAACATTACATTGGGAAATTGGATGGTATAAGTCTATTACTTTATATATTTGAATTACGAACATATTTATAAATAATAATGAGATGGATTATCCCTACTAACACAAACGACCACTATGAGCCTTTAAATAAATAAAATGATAAATTATCTAATCGACACATAAGACGATATAAAAGGAAAAAAATAAAAAGATGAGAGTATCCTTTTTTTTGGTATGTTTGGGTTAATGTATGTTCTTTGAAATTGTGATTGCAATTGAAAGTTTAGTTAGAAAGAAAATTTGTAAGTTCTTACTTTTGAATTATTTGGAATTGCTTTAGTTAGATTAGTTTAATTTTCAATCAAAAAATCTCTTTTTAAGCATATTTTTGTTGGAAATATTTTATGTCTACATTACATCTTATTATAAGTTAGACAATTTTAAATTTTTTATTAGTTATTACACATAAATATAGATCAAGAAGGAATTGAATATTTTATAATTAGCATTTTTTGATAAGTGAAGGGTAGAAAGTAATCTTACAGGAGAACATCATAGCTCACCCCTTGGCTTATATAATAGAGATAAACAAATATATTATTATTTTTAAATTTTGTAATTTCTTTTGCTACTTTTCGTATTTTGTATCAATTAAAAAATTGAAAAATTCACGTCAAGATGTGATAAGTAAAAAAAATTGAATGATTTGAATTTGAAAACAATACCTTAACGGCTCGTTTGGTAGTCGTTAATAAATTGCGGTAGTGAGAATGAATTTTAAGTGTAATTTTATTAGGGAAACACCCTTAAAATCTCTATGGGGAGACATTTTTTCTCCATGGGCAAGCAATCTCACCCCTAAACTTGTGTTTTTGTCTCCAAAGGGAAACAATTTTCATTACCACTCATTACCACCTACAAGGTGGTATTGGATGGGAATGAAAATTCAAGAAGGAAAGTGGACATTTTATGATAAATTAGCATTACTTTGGGAATGGACAATGATATTTTTCACAAATTTACACACAAATTCATTCCCATTACCACCATTTACGACCAACTACCAAACGTGCCGTAAAAGGAATTGTGGTAAGAGAATATGACATCAATATTCTCTTGTAAATTACGCAATAAGTGTGTTATAGATATATATACTTATTTAAGTCTTTTTAGTTACGTATAATTATTATTATTACAAGACTTTATCGTATTTTATTTGAAACATTAGACAACAAATTCATAGTGTATTGATGGTTAAGCTCTTAATTTTCATTTCAAAGGTCTCGTGTTCGATATCTTGCACATACACATTTTTTTAAAAGTGAGGAGTACACATAGACATGAAGCATTAGCGTAAGAAATTTGAGGAGAGTGCCATGTGGCACATAGGCTTTCTTTCGCACGCCTTTTTATATATTTGTAATTAATAGGCACGACCAAGCTTAATACTCCCTCCATTCTCTATTAGTTTACCCCTTTCTTTTACACAGAGTTTAGGAGAAATAATGTTGTGGGTCATAAAAAGAAAAAGAAGCTGTTCTTTTATATTAAAGTTAAATGTATGTGCGTGTGATGAAAAGTTATGTTAGTGCTCTCATTCCAAAAATAGATACAAAAGAAAAGGGTAAACTAATAATGGTCATCCCAAAAAGGAATACGAGTAAACTAATAAAGACCGGATGGAGTATTAAGAAGAGAATATGTCACTTTTTGTTTTTTTTAAATATAGTGACTAGTTTAATGTATTTAGGGACCAGGTTAATCTATTTCGTAATCAGTTTAATCTATTCAGTAATGACATTCTTTAATCCATTCATTGACTACTTTAATCCATTTAGTGACTAGTTTTATCTGTTCGATAAGACTACGAAGATAGTTTTTTGAAATTATCTATTGTAGTTCGATAATCAAGAAAAAAAAGGAAGGAGAAGAGAAGGGATAACTAAGATAGTGTTTGATTAGAGTGAAATGGAATGGGCTTGTTAGAAATATTCAACCTTAGGGTCGTCTAGTTTTATATTAAAATTATACTGTCTATTCTAATTGTTAGTCGAGTACAAACACTAGATCAACTACAAGAGGAGGGGTGAATTGTAGTTGGGGAGATTTTCAATCTTTTTGCGAAAATAAAACAATCTTTAACTAAGAAAGAGATAAGTACATAAACTTAAAAGAAATAAGAACATGGGAATTTTTACAAGGAAAACTTCATAGGCCCAATAGGAAGAAAAACCTTGACCACGTGAGATTTTGACTCAATTCTCTTTAAAAAACCTAATATTGGACCTTCTCTGTTCCTCTAGGAACTTGTTCCCTGTCACCTTGTTCCCCCTGAACAAGTGACTTTCTCTCTTGACTTCGCTAGAAGTCTTCTTCTTTCTCTCTTTTCTTTCTCTTTCTCTTTTTCTCTTAAAATGATTACAGATTTTGTTTCACACAACCTAATCTCTAGTACAAGGAATAATAATGAAAGAAGAGTAGAAACATAATACACTTTCGTTGAATGATATTACAAGAATAACTGAAAGCATAATTATTTTTGTTCGTTACAACACAACTATATGTAGATAATAGATTGCCCCATGATCTTCTTCACACGTACATAGTGGGAGCTAAAATTTAGCTTCACTTCATCCACTTTATAGCCGTTAGAAGTCCGTTAGAAGTTGTGCTTGATATGTTTCCACATCTTCCGCCATCACCGTACGCCTCAAAGGTAGGTAGGTTGTTGTGGGTTGTTGTAGTTCCTAAAATCTAGGAACTACTTCAACAACCCTCTTTTTTAGGCGCTGGAAGTTAGAGCTTCAAATCACTTTGATATTTCGTCTTCTGCGCATACTAACTTCCAAGAATATTATGGTTTCTAATATTTTCACAAATTAAAGTCCATAATATAATTATGTAAATTATCAGTCAAAACACAAATAAGTTAAATAACTTAATATTTGATTTAGCTCCTAATCAATTCTCCATAATCTATTAAACACGATATTTGTGAGATAAAACAATAAACCTAAATGATAAGATAAAATAATGAACCTAAATTATAAGATAAAATAATAAACATAAATTATAAGATAAAATAATAAACCTAAATTACTCTACAAATAAAATTAAATAAATAAATCTAATAAAACAAACTAAATTAAACGAAGATAAATATTTGTCATCATCAAAATAGTGAATACAACACTAATAAATTGTGAAAGTAGTTGTGATCGATAAAAGTTCACTATAATTAGTTTTAACCAATGGTGACAGATATAAGCTCGATTTCATTATTGGAGATTTAGAGCATTTATATGATTAGATTCATGTTAAGTTGATTTAAGTTGCTTGGTTTAGGTGTGACGCCTTAAACAATGTACGATATAAAAGGCATTTAATGTGGAGCGACACGATAATGATAGAGCGCACGTCAAAAATAGGCAAAGATTCAGAGATTGACAAAAGAGGAGAGGAGTGTCGCTCTAGTGTAGAGTGTAAGCTCCGTTTCGTCAGTTATTGTTTTATCGTGAAGCGATGCTTATTGCCTTAGTGGCTGTCTTTTTGACGATATATATCTTTGTGCGTTGTATAACTTCTCTATGGCTATGTTCAGTTCACCTTATTTTTGCTTATTTCAGATCTAATCAGATCAGATCAGATCAGATCAGAAAAAATAAGTTCAGATCAGATCAGATCAGAAAAAATAAGTTCAGATCAGATCAGATCAGATCAGATCAGATCAGACAATCAGATCAGATCAGATCAATCAGATCAGATCAGTTCAGATCATATCATGCTTATATTTAAAAATTATTATTATTAAATATCTTTCACTACATATTAATAAAAATTATAATAATTGAATATTAATAAAGTACTCATTGAGACGAATCAAACAAGACCCCACATGACTATATTTTTTATATATTGAGAAAAATCTAAAAGATTATCTCTTATTGTGAATAGTGTCAAGATTCTAAGTGACAAAGATAAAAAAAATACAAAGGGGGTATTATTATTTACTAGTACATTTGTTCAAAAGAATTATTATTATTGTTGTTGTTGTACTTATTAATTATTAATATTGGTAATTATTATTAATCTTATTGTTACCATTATAAATGTCATTGTTATTATTATATTAAGTTATTTTGTTGTTATTAAATAATAGAAAATTAAAAGCCACGTGTTAAGAACATAAGATTGACGCAAAAATAAGAAATATATAAAATATGATATCTCAAATTCATGATAACGAAACTACTATGTTCGGATTACATTTCAAAATAAGCTAAGTGTGAGATACAAATTATAAATTTAGATTCGGTATACTCTTCCTACCGAATTTCAAATCTCTCTAGCTATTTGAAGTTGCACGATATTTATTTATTTTTTGCTCAAGTCATAGTTGTTTGTATATCTTGTTCTATTTTATATGGAAAAAAAAGAGTTCAGTTTGCCGACTTCTCAAGTGTGAAACTTTTTTTTAAGGGAAAGTGTGAAACATTGTATAAGTGCTCTTATAAAATAATGACTTGAGTTATATAATTATTTTTAGTAATAATAATAATTATGATTATAATTATTATTGTTGTTCTTATAATAATGATAATAATAATAATTATTATTAATAATAAAAGTTGTATAAAAGTTGTAATAGAAATAAAATGATAATAATAGTAACACTATAAAGAATATCTTATAATGTATTGCATAATAATGATTTACAAAGTAATAATATAATAGTAATAATATATTTTATAAAAGATAAGATCTTGTTGAAAAATAAGTTCAGATCAGATCAGATCAGATCAGATCAGATCAGATCAGATCAGATCAGATCAGATCAGATCAGATCAGATCAGATCAGATAAAAAATAAGTTCAGATCAGATCAGATCAGAAAAAATAAGTTCAGATCAGATCAGATAAGTTCAGATCAGAAAATTTCAGGTGAACTGAACATAGCCTATATATGATACTCCTCTCATTTTTATGAATGGTTAGAATAACACTCTCACAACAAAAGGTCAAAGTAAATTCAGCATCACAAGAAGTAATCATAATCACATCTATTCCTCTCATGGGTGTTCATAAATATTTGATCTGGTCCATTCGATCGATTTTTAGTTTGACGAGAATTCTTCGAATATCTGATTCGAATACCCGAAAATATCTGTTTTCAAGACCGAATATCCAAAACTTATTTTATTAACATTTCCTTCAAAAATCCATTTTTTTAGTTTGGATATCCCTTCGACCCTAAATTTAGAATATCCGATTTTTCGAATGGGATTCGAATCACATTTTTCAATCCAAAATTTTCGGATATCCGAAATTTCTTAAAAGATCGGACAAAGTATCCTATATGAACACCCGTAGTTTCTACTTGACAGTGTTCTTAAGCAATAACTTTGGTGTCTTTCTATTTTGTGTCTCGAGAAAGGATTTAGCGCTACTCGTGCTCAAGTATAGGATTCGAATACTTTCTTTTAGAAAGCGATTACACGCCTAGAAAATTCCATTTATTGTGTTTATCTTTGTAATCCTTGTTCTAGTGTTTTTGTTTTAGCATTCATTGTGTAAAAAATCGTGTGAAAATACTAGACTTGATTTTTCTATGATGCAAAAACCAACTTGATCAAACTATATTTTAAGCAACATAGATTGATTATATGGTACTTCTAATAGGATGTACAGAAATATAGTCACATAAGTGGCACGAATATTACATGTGTAGACTAACATCACTCGTGCATGATCATGTAACTATAAATTAGTCTATACACGTCAACTTTTAGATGCGCGATACTTGATCTTATAAGTTCACTATATAAGTATAGTCTTGCTTGAAGGAATGTGTTTTGTAAGGTGATGATATTGCTTCTTTAACTAATATTTTGACTAAAAATCCAATTTTGTTAATTATAACCTCTTAAATTAAAGATGATAACATCTTAAAATAATACTCCATGTCGTAATAGTAATATACTAGATATTACTCATGTTATTTGCTTCTTATAATTTTTGTTATACATTAATGCATCTATAATCATTATTTTTTGTTTAGAAAGATGCCCACTTATGTCTTTTAATTTGTCTACATTTTAGAATTATGGGCAAGGTTGACATTGTAAATATGTCAAAACCCAAGACAACCTAACAAAATTCCTTCTAATTAACAATGCTTTTCATAAAAGAAGTGTATTAGTGACAACATGCAGTCCAAATTTATAAAGCCTTCACTTGAAAAGGAGATAGAAGTACAAAGGAACTCACTAAATACAATTAAGATACTCAAATGAGTTAAAAATTTATACTCCCTCCGTCCCATAATATAGTGCTTGTTTCCTTTATACACGGTCTCCAAGACGTGACTTTGACCTTTAATATCTTCAATTCCGTATTAATAAAAAATATAAAAAGTTGATATTATAAAACTACACATTGAGACGAATCTAACAAGATCCCACGTGAATATGTTTTTTTATATATACAAATGAGAATATTCGGTCAAAGATTTCAAAGTTTGACCCACCAAAAATGAAATAAGCACTATATTATGGGACGGAGGGAGTAATTGACTACAGTCGATATACCTGGTTAGATACTAGATTTTGGTTCCCAATAGAAGGTTGGAATTGAAATAGTAAGCCTCTGTGAATTTGTTTTGATTCTCTATTTTCCGTAAGTTTGTTTTATGTTAGTCATCACTATTTCAGTTTCACTTCGGTCTTGCAGTTTATACTTATAATTAGATTATTAGAACATGCCAAGAATCTTGATCTTATTTTCACCAAATGAAAAAGACCAGCTGAATAAACACAAATATCTGATAGTTTTTATTTACTGGAAAAGCAAAGTAACAAAACATAACATAAGATAGATAGCAAGAAAACTCTAGATAACAACTCACATCACATAATATTGATTTGTGCGAGTGTAACCAGCAGCATCACATACAAACATTCACAAACTGTAATAAGTGTCTTAGTTCATAATTTACAACAACTGATATAATTTCAAGTACATTAGCAACACTCGAATGGAGTAAGATTATCACTGAAATCCTGTTTCTCCAGCTCTATTCTGCTCACTTGCCTTACTATGAGGAAATTCTAGGAGAGCTTCCATTTCCTGACAACATAAAACCAAAAAAATCAACAAAATTCATACAATAAATGGCACTGCAATGCAATTCCATGTGTTCCAATTTAAATGTCACATAGTTTTACCTTCTATAGTATCCTTTGATAGAGATTCACCACTTTTCTGTAACAGCATCTTTGACCCCTGTTACAACACCTTCTGTAGCATCCTTTGGTAGAGTTTCACCACCTTTCTGAAACCAGGCACCAGCAGCATCTTTGATCCTTTCCATTACACCCTTTCCAGGACTAGCCAACCCGGCACCAGCATCGTCATAACTCGTATCCTCACTCCTTCCAAGCTCTCTTGCCACCTCTTCAGACTCCGTTACTCGCCCTTTTATTGTCACTTTCCTCCTTCCGTCTTCCTCCACGGCCCCGCTTACATCCTCCTTATGCTTGTGCAAGGGCAATGCATCAGCAATGACATCGGCTAACGCCTTGTCTTCTTCCCCAGGCTTCAGTTTCTCGGCCAAGAACGTTTTCACGGACACTCCTCTATCCGTCCAAGCAGAAGGTCCAGTTGTAGTATTAGGGTCCACCTCATGCCCCATCTCCGAACCATGCACATCCGAGCCCACAGTGGATCGTGTTACTGTTTCAACATTTGACCCTCCCTTGAATGCCCCTTCTTGCACAGGCTGCCTCTCATGGGTTCCTCCATAGCCTAGTTTTGTGGCTACAGCATCCTTGGCTTGTACAGCCTTACCAGTTATAGAAGCTGTGACATTCGATATTTTCGCGCCATAACCCCCTGATTCAGAATGTGTATCATGAGGTCCTGAGGTTGCACTAGTTGAGTGCTGATCAGAACTTCCCCCATACCCTAGCTTTGATGTAACAGAACTCGTCGCTTGCTTTGCTTTGTCAGCCATCATTGCAGCAGCAGACGTTATTTTCTCAGTATAACTTCCTTGTGTCTGTTCTGAGTCGCCGTGTGATCCCATCACACCTGAACTGGTACTGTCAAACTGAGACCCCGACTCTGGGATTTCGGAAAACACAACTGTCTTAGAAGTAACCGGCTCTGGAGAGAATTGATCATGGCTTCCAGTGAATATTTTCTCATCTTGTGGGCTTTGTTTGGGTTTGAACATGCTCTCTTGTTGGCTTGTTATTGCTTTTTGCTGTGATTCGTCTTGGATGTTCATTCTATCCAAGTGATGCAGAATTGGTGTAACCCCTATTTCTTCACCACCTGAAAATGTGAATAGAAGCATTTAGAAACATGTTCATGTCAGAAAAGCCATGATCACTTTCCGGATCTGCTAACTAAACCGCCCTCAAACCAAAACAACATTGGACGATTCCAACATTGTCCACTTCAAACTTCAAAATACAATGATAGCAAATATCAGATTTAATCAGCAATATCAGTTAGCTGACTGAGAAAAGCACTTCATAATTGGCAAAAATTGTTTCAATCAGAAAAAAAGTAAGTGTAAATCACATCAATTTTAGTGAAATTCACGTGAAGGGAATACGATGCCCCCTTTCCTTCAGTGACTATTAATTAACCATCATTAGAATCAACCAAAGATTACAATTCAATAATCGCGAGCTAACTTCATACTTATAGTCCAAACAATGTTTGCTTAAATGCAGAAGCAGATTCATAAATTCACAACCATACAAACAATCAAAAATCGAACATAAATCTTACCCTTGCCTGTTGGGTCAGTAACTTTAGACTCGTAGTTGTCCGCATGACGTTTTTCCCCAGGACCTGTTGGAGCATGAGGGTCTTTCTCCAAGTGTTCTGAACTATCAAAGATGCCCCCAAGCTTCCTAGTGTGTCTGTCAGAAGGTTCTTTCAACTCCTTTAGTGTTCCGGTATCAGTTCTAGACCAGCCCAAGGTCTCCTCTTGTCCTGGAACATAGCTTGTAGTAGTCGGATCAAAGGTTTGATAACCACTTTGAGGCTTGCTTGACGGATCAGCATGAACAACTCCCTCCATAGCAGTTCTTTCACCCAGTTTACTTCTGTGTAGCCCTGGCGTAGAGCTGTCCCTTGACCCTTTTAGTGTTCCGGTATCAGTTCTAGACCAGCCCAATGTCTCTTCTTGCCCCGGAACATAACTTATACTGGTAGGATCAAAGGTCTGATAGTCGCCTTGAGGCTTAGGCTTGCTTGACGGATCAGCATGAATAAGCTCTTCCAAAGCAGTTCTTTCAATAGCTTCTTTTCTCTGTGTCCCCGGCATGAAGCTCTCCTCTGACCCTTTAAGTGTTCCAGTATCAGTTCTAGACCAGCCAAAGGTTTCCTCTTGCCCTGGAACATAGCTTGTAGTAGTAGGATTCAAGATTTGATAACCACTTTGAGGCCTGCTCGACGGATCAGCATGGATCACCCCTTCCATAGGGGTTCTTACACCCTGTTTACTTCTATGTAGCCCAGGCATAGGGCTCTCCTGTGACCCTTTCACGATTCCGGCATCAGTTCTAGACAAGCCCAAGGTCTCCTCTTGCCCTGGAACACAGCTTGTATTAGTTGGATCAAACTTCTGATAATCGCTTCGAGGCTTGCTAGACGGATAAGCATGCATCTCCCCCATAGGAGTTTTTTCACCCACTTTACTTCTATGTATCCCTGGCATATAGCTCTGAGCAGGCTTGGAATTATTACCTATCATAGTTATAAGATTACATCAATGAGTACGAAATTCTCTTCATTGAGAAATTATAGAGTTTTTTGCAAGTAAAATATGAAAAGATCAATCAGAATCATTAATTTCCACCAGGCACAAAGAATTTCAGGTCTTCGTCTAGATAAAATTAGCATAATAGCCTTGTCTTCAAAATTTAAGTGCATTTGTAAACATATATAAGTTATTCAGAATCTAGGGCTCGAGTGCTTGATTATTGTCCAAGTATCACCTAAGATGAGGTATTCTGATGTGAATATTTCAACATTAATTCTAGTCTTTGTCTGGTCTAACCTGGTTGTAACAAGAACTAAGTACAATAAGTTTATGAAGTCGAAGAGAACATAGCCTAAATGAATATCTACCATAATTTTAAACCAAAATGAGGTGCAACTGTTAGTACCAATATAGAGAATCCGCCAAGTAATTACATGTGAAATCAAGAGTCAGGGTCCATTATTTAGTAAACATCTTTAGGCAAACAAGACAATGATCACGATTCACAAGTTTATGCCATGTTTTCAGATTCATTAAAACGTATGCTTCCTTTGCTTCTACACCAAAACACTAATGTACCAAATCATAAAAACAGTTTCAGAAACAATCTTACCATTTCCTGACGGATCAGCAACTTTAGCCTGATAATTAGCAGGATGACGCTCTTCACCTACATCTTTCGGGGCCTGAGGATCATTCTCCAGGTCTGTCAGTCTCTCCACTAAGCCTCCATACTTGGCAGGAGGTCCCTTCTTCCCCATATCCAAATTTCCGGTACTAGTACTATGACCTTCACGTGAATGCATAGCAGCAATGGGGGTATTCCTTGGTGCATAAGGTCGCTCCTCGAATTCTTTTGGCCTTTCAGTATCCGTCCTCGAGCAACCCAAGGTTTCATCCTGCCCCGGATTAGATCTTGCAGTAGTAGGATCAAATTTCTGGTAATCATCACCTTTCTTGCTGATCACTGTGGCACCTTCTTGACCTGTACTTCTGTCTCCTTGTTTTGGTTCATGTTGCCTTGCAACTCCCTCATGTCCTGGCACAAAGCTTTGAACAGCTGCAAAATTATGTATTAGAGGATTTCCAAAACTCTCCAGCTTATTTAATCAACATATAATTTAATTTACAGGTACTACTTACTTAGCAGTTTAGTTTAAGTATCATATACTGTATCCAGTTTGACTTTAATCTACTTACAACACTTCTGAGTTTTACGTTGATAGATGAACAATACAGACGTTAAAAATGTTGTAACTAAAAGAGGCCGATAGAGTATCATATACAATATCCATTTTGACTTAGGCTTTGTTTGGAGAAGCATTTGCTAACATTCGTGTTTGGAGAGCACCTAACATAAAATTTTAAGTGGCTAAAATGATTTAAATGATAAATTTTAAAAAATTTACCTTTTCAAAATCAGGTGACTGAAATTTTGGAATGTCTTTCCAAAATATTGACAACAACTAATTTTACTAAAAATAATTTATCAACTTAATCAACTAATTTTGTCAAACAGTTAACCTAATAAGTTCTAGCACCTCATCAGTTTCAACTTTATCTTCTCAGTTTCAATTTATTTTCTGCTAGTAATGCCAAACAGAGCGTAGTCTAATTGCAATACTTTGAGTTTCACGTTAATACATTCAACAATACAAAAGTTAAAAATGTTGTAACTAAAAGAGGCCGATGGTGCATATAGAGTATTGATCTCTAACATCTCTTCTCTCTATTCACAAAAAATACACACATCACACATGTTTGGAATCTCAACAATGTAAGAGTTGCATACCGTGAGTGTTGTGGATTTCAGGGTCCACATCCATCTCATCGTCGTCGTCGTCATCATGATCATCGTGCACTTCATGACCATGTCCAACATGCTCTTTAATACTATCCTTAATCTTTTTCGCCTTTGCTTTTACCTTCTTCAGCACTGATTTCTTCTCACCATGATCCTCATCTTTATGACCTTCATATATCATACATGACCATTAAATTAAAAGAGTTGAGACTAATACCACCATGAAAATCAAACAAAATAGTTGCATGTGTACATTTTATTTTTACACTTCGTTCTTGCGGTTTTCTTTTCTTCTATTGCATCGGTGTGACTTTTTCATGTACATTCCCTTTATTTCAAATTCAACACTTATTTTCACTTTTATATACATTTCAAAAATAAATCTAACATACTTTAAAATTTTCCTCATATCACATGAATCTAAATTTATTAATTCCGTTTCATCTATTTCTTTCTTCTATATGTTTCTTGTAAAAACACAATATTCTAAGATTATTGGTAAACCAATTATAGAACACTATTAATCACATAAATTGTCACGTTCAAATTATGCTATTAACATAACCATTAATACTCCCTCCATCCCAAAATACAGTTCCCATCACCATTTTAGGTGTCCCAAAATATAATTTCCATTTTCATATTTAGTTCCACATTTTTCCGTAATTTATCTAGAAAAACCGTGTCGCATCATTTATTTTCTTCTTGAAATTTATTTTTTCCTTTGTTTATTCAACCACCACTCTCTCTCTTAGATTCTACTTAAATAAATTACCCTAAAAAAATAATGGAAACTATATTTTGAGACGGAGGGAATAACATATACGGCCTCCGTAACAGGAAAAAAATAAATATTATTTATAAAGTATAAAATATTAATTTGTTACATTTTTTTTCCTGTTACGAATAAAGTAGATAGGTTATAGATGTAATGTTATTTCTTTTATATAAAAGCTTTTAGCTTTTTAAAAGAAGTATTTTATTTATTTCAGTATCACAGAAGTATAGTAAGAAAAATAAAATGCAGTACAATATCATCAATTCTTTAAGAAATTCTTAACGCTATTAAGTAAAATCTTACCAATATGTACCCCCGTGCCAGCATCTTGATCATGGATATGATCTTCTTCATAGGTAGTAGAGTGACCTCTAGGACGTTCCATTTGATTGTTCATTAGGATCAACTTTCACTAATATCACTAAATCGGATAACTTCTCCACTAACTCTTGATTAACTCTTGGCAATTTTTGTTTTTAAGTTCGGGAACAAAGAAATGATCGTTTAATACTGACGAAGATTATGAGAATTTAGAGGGTTTTTAAATAGTGACGATCAATTTGTAGTCGTTACATAAAAAGAGTAAAAGCAAAAGTATTTTGAGGGGAATTTGATGATTGATACGGTATATTTAATTGTTTGAAGAATTAGAATACGCCACCTTTGCATGGTGTTGGCGCTATAGTGCAAAGACACGTATTGGGAAGGCAGACACGTCCTTGTTTCGGTGCGTCTAGAGTCTCTCGAAAACTGATGGTATTAATTTTGAGTTTAAATTGTCTTAAACGTGGCGGGTATCTCATGGAAGTTAAAGATTGGAGTCCTCCTATACGGATAGATACTGACTACTGTAGTGTAATCGATATCACCATTGGACTAAGGCTATGTTCAGTTCACCTGAAATTTTCTGATCTGAACTTATCTGATCTGATTTGATCTGATCTGAACTTATTTTTTCTGATCTGATCTGATCTGAACTTATTTTTTCTGATCTGATCTGATCTGAACTTATTTTTTCTGATCTGATCTGATCTGATCTGATCTGATCTGATCTGAACTTATTTTTTCAACAAGATCTTATCTTTTATAAAATATATTATTACTATTATATTATTACTTTGTAAATCATTATTATGCAATACATTATAAGATATTCTTTATAGTGTTACTATTATTATCATTTTATTTCTATTACAACTTTTATACAACTTTTATTATTAATAATAATTATTATTATCATTATTATAAGAACAACAATAATAATTATAATCATAATTATTATTATTACTAAAAATAATTATATAACTCAAGTCATTATTTTATAAGAGCACTTATACAATGTTTCACACTTTCCTTAAAAAAAAGTTTCACACTTGAGAAGTCGGCAAACTGAACTCTTTTTTTTCCATATAAAATAGAACAAGATATACAAACAACTATGACTTGAGCAAAAAATAAATAAATATCGTGCAACTTCAAATAGCTAGAAGAGATTTGAATTCGGTAGGAAGAGGTATACCGAATCTAAATTTATAATTTGTATCTCACACTTAGCTTATTTTGAAATGTAATCCGAACATTAGTAGTTTCGTTGTCATGAATTTGAGATATCATATTTTATATATTTCTTATTTTTGCGTCAATCTTATGTTCTTAAACGTGGCTTTTAATTTTCTATTATTTAATAACAACAAAATAACTTAATATAATAATAACAATGACATTTATAATGGTAACAACAAGATTAATAATAATTACCAATATTAATAATTAATAAGTACAACAACAACAATAATATAATTTTTTGAACAAATGTACTAGTAAATAATAATACCCCTTTGTATTTTTTTTATCTTTGTCACTTAGAATCTTGACACTATTCACAATAGAGATAATCTTTTAGATTTTTCTCAATATATTAAAAAAAATATAGTCATGTGGGGTCTTGTTTGATTCGTCTCAATGAGTACTTTATTAATATTCAATTATTATAATTTTTATTAATATGTAGTGAAAGATATTTAATAATAATAAGTTTTTAAATATAAGCATGAATGATCTGAACTGATCTGATCTGATCTGATGATCTGATCTGATCTACTGATCTGTCTGATCTGCTGATCTGATCTGATCTATCTGAACTTATTTTTTCTGATCTGATCTGATCTGAACTTATTTTTTCTGATCTGATCTGATCTGATCTGATCTGATCTGATTAGATCTGAAATAAGCAAAAATAAGGTGAACTGAACATAGCCTAAGATATAAGATCATTTTCCTTAAAAAAAAGGAAAATAAAATAAAATAAAATAAGATCATTAATTTTTTATTTTTTTTATGTAAGAAGGTCATCAGAATTTTTTTTAGTAGTAATTTATGGAGTAATACTTTCTCCAATTTTTTTTTTTTAAATGAAACATTTTATATTATTTATAAATTTCATTTTGATAATCGATTGTGATTTATACGTGATAAAAAAAAATAGTCATGTGAAATTTTATTAGATTCGTTTTAATATGTATATATTTTTTTAAAAATTTCACAAATACAAAATTAGGAGATATATGTCAGAGTTTTTTGCGGGGATATACCAGGGTGTTAGAGCATTTTGTGCAGCATATATATCATATTTTTTGTAGGGATAGTCCAACCTAAATTTAAATTTTGTTAAAAGGTACAAAAAACACTATTTTTAGTGAGAAAGTCAATTTTTCGGCTTTTGACTTGACATTCATTTTCCTCCAACTTCCTTACTGTCAATTTCTAGCTCACCCGCGAGTTCCTACAAAGTCAAAGGTTGGAAATTTGACTTTTTCGTCGAAAATAGTGTTTTTGGTATATTTTAACAAAATTTAAATTTAGAGTTGGTATATCTCTACAAAAAAATTAATAAGGTATATCCCACAAAATGTACTATTACCTGATATATTCCCAAAAAAACTCTATGTTATTAAAGTTTTGCGTTAATAAAATGTCATATTTAAAAAAAATGGAGGAAGTAATTCCATCACTTGGAGTCTAGCACATTAGTTGATGGCACAATTTGATACAAGAGGTTCGTAATTTATAAAGAAACATTAGTCATTTAACAATCATTTGTTTCATCTATCTATATAATACTATAAAGCAATAAGGATTTGCTTATGTGTCATGTCTATGTTAAAAATGCTGAGGTGTCAAGCTTTTGTATAAACTTCAAACTTAAATATTAATGATGTGTCATGCCTTTGGTAAAATACATAAATCTTGGAGTTTCTCACAATAAAACTCTCAATGAGAGTGTCCACGTGGCAATACAAAATATTTTGGCCGAAAATTATATGAAAAATGCAAAAAAATCGTATTGTGTTGTGTTGATTGATTTTTAAATTAGGCAATTAATATCATGGATATCATATAGATTCCGGAATCAAGCACATCCATTTATAAATTAATGTGATTGATGCTAATTATGGGTACAATTACATAATTCAAAATTCAAATTAATATTGGTGTTGGCCGAAAATTTTAATTGTCATGCATATAGGGTATTTACGAAAATTTTACTAACCAACTAAATACGGGAAGTAATTTAAATTATCAATCAATCTTAATTATTGCCCCCTTAATGGTAATTGTCAATCAATCAGTTAATTTAAATTGATACTATCCGAAATTATGTTACCAATCAATCAATCAATAGTTATTCTGATTGTCAATCAACCATAATTTTGGATACTAATAACCTAAATAACGTAAATATGCAAAATAAACGTATCATTTTTTGTATAAATAGTGTCGTTTTCTCTTCAAACATCCCAACTCATTTTCGGATTTTCAATTTGCATATTGATGTCAATTCTTCCCCTATCTCTACATCAATATTATGTTCTCCTCCAAACATAATAGAAACAGAAAATCCATCCAAAAAATGTCCGCTAAAGTTGAATATTCGAATTTTTTAGATATTGAATCTATGGTTTTAACACATTTTCGTGGAGGCCATTTTTATTTCCACAACATGTCCAGTATGTTTACATATCATTTTAATAAACGCAATGAAGTTTGGGCTTATGTTGAAGACGTTAAGACAACAATACATGGTTATCGTCCGTATATTTTTTGATTTTTCGAACATGATGTTATATGATCTACAATGCATTCCATCAAGAGCTTACAAGATTGATGATGAGTATTTTGAAGATTTTGATTAAACAATACGGAATGTTGTGGCGTTAACAACAAAGTATTGGTTGATTATCTTTCAATTGATTAAAACGTAGTAATTAAAGTCACTACGTAGTTGTCATATAACATTTTTATTATCGATAACGTTTTTAATTTATTTTGTTTCATATTTATTTTTAGTATGTAGTTGTAATAAGATGATTTACATCTTTATGCCCTTTTTTCTATGTACTTATTTCTCTTTCTCTCATGTCATTATCAATTTATTAACTACTTTGTCCAATGTATTGGTTTTGATGATGCATTGATAGTTCAATTCTAATACTTTGACCCATATAAATTCTTCACCATCATTTCAATAAAAACAATAACCTCCTAAATTTATTGCAAAAGACACATCAAATGGCAAAAAATTTTGTCCCCAACTACATATCCATCTCTTTATATATAGTCTAGCTCTATTGTTTTTCAATTCACATCAAAATATAATTTTCGGCTCTCTCCTTTTCTTTATTTTTCTCTCTTGAAATTCCATTATTATCAACACATAAATCATGGATCCTCAAATTGCCAAGCATGTTAAAGATGTCAATGACTTAGTGATCGGTTATTGTGAGCTTGACACGTAGGATTTCGGATTTTATTATAGATAATAGTATAGATTGTTCACATAAATTTGGTTTAACTAAATTGATTTGACTTATCAAAATTATTGGAGTTGATTTCGATTGAATTGATTTATAATGAATTGAACATTATATATTAGAACTATTCGATTGTTTAAGTAATTGACATTAATAACCATCATTGTGCGTATAAAATGGCGAGGTAATGATAATATTGAAATATAGATTTATCATGGTCACGATAAAGAATTAGATAGATTTACTTTGTATGTGAATAGTGCAAAACTCCCATTTTCTAAGAGAGAATATAAACACATAGGGCTTATAGAATAAACATGTAAAGTTGGACGTTAGAACAATAACAGATTAAAAAAAAATTGTTAAGTTCCACCTTGAGTAAATTATCTTAATATGATGCTTTACACGAAAATGTAGACATTTTTATATTATATAAAGGTTGAAAAATTTGCTTAGGTGAATGTAGACAAGGTCATAAAAATCCTATGTGTCAATTAAACACCAATTTTTTGCTCTTAAGGAATAAATAAGTGGCACAATGAAATTCGAATGGGAGAGATTTGAGCAAATCAACCAAGATTATGGTTAATTTGAGTGATTTTAGGTTTAAATTAGGCATTTACTGTCATCAAATCTCTATGTATATAATCAATACTAAATCTTTGCCTTTTTGATTTATTTAATTGATATGGAAAACGTAATTTATGTTAAGGATTTGAAATTCTCAGTCAACTTAAATTTTGGGAATCTCATTAATCCCCAATCAACCTTAATTTTGGATTATCAAAATCATTGCCTTTTTAACGCCTGAAATAATTTTATAAGAGGCAAACAACTTCTAAACTAGGTTCCACCACAAATCTTACACTTAATATCAAATCCTTCGTCTGTTTATTTACATCTCCATGTTCAAATGTGATAGGTTGTGGGTAGTGGGTTTATTTGTTATAGGATTTATTTAATCGAAGGAGTTGCATCATTGGTAAAAATAAAGTGGAGAATTGATGCATGTTCTCTTCGGCATAAAACAGCTGAACTGAACTGAACTGAATAGTGATATGTGAGAGTAAAAGTATTATCGTCCAGAGCTGAACTGAACTGAAAATAAGTTGAGGAGAACAGGTCTGAGTATAAGCAAGCAAGAACTACATGAAATTAGAAAAAAGAATTATTAGCAAGAACTTCTAAAATTTCTTTTTTAGCATCAAAGGAACCTGATATATATATATATATATATATATATATAATATATATATATATATATATATATATATTATTATATATATATATTATATATATATATATTATATATATATATATATATATATATAATATATATATATATATCAAAGTACTTTCTTTATCCATGAAAACTAAGAGACTAAATAGTTGGTATATCAAAGGAAGTAATTTCCAATATGTTTTCTTTTTCTATACACTCATTGCTTTGGAATATGAATTACTTTCATATGAATAACATGAGAAGTAATAACCTGGGTGACACAAAATATAGGGTAAAATGACTCGAAATCGTAAATCATTTGTGTTGTAAATGAATAATTGACAAGCAAGAAATCTTTTCGTAAATTACTATAAAAATCAAAATTTATAATATTATACATAATCGGAGGCCATTGAGTGCCATGAGGTGGTGAGAAGTGATGGTGCATGACGACAAGAAAGAGAGAGATAGAGAGAGATGGAGAGAAGGGGTGATTGGGACTGTTGGAAGGAGGTGTATGGCTGAGTGCCAATATTAGTGTAATACGGGAAGTTAAATCAATGTTATTATGTGACTTCCTTTAAATATGTAATAAAGCAATAAATACTCTCGTGCATTATGCACGGGTCTTAAAACTAGTATATATATTTAAAGAAGAATCCTTCAGGCCACGTGTCGCAAAGTTAGAGATTTGAATCCCACGTGGCATGACGTGGCATGCTCCGTTGATCAGTATTTTTTTGAAGCTCAATTAGGGTGTCCACGTGTCAAGGCAATCAAAGAATATGAAATTCCCTTAATCACGCATATTCCTTCCCTTAATCACGCATATATAATTGATTCAATAATCTATATAATTGACGTCAATTACGGATTTTAATTGATACGTAATCTATATAATTAAGGAAACAGTAGCATTTCCATATCCGATTTATTCCTTCCCTGAATTTATTCTTTCTAATTTTATGTACATCCGATTTTGCCTATCTAATTCATATATATGGTAATGAAATCAAAATATCAATCAAGGATGATTTCCATGTCCATGATTTCCGCTAATTATACACATTTCCATGATCTCTACTAATTATACACATTTCCACTGAATATGTATTGAAGCTTAGTGCATATATTTTGGCATGGAATTGATATAAATAGGGTAAATTGAAATCTATGAATCATTGTAAAAACAACCACAACGCACAATAGAACTGAAATAATGCTCGACCACAGTGGCACGCAGAGAAGCAACAACAACAACAATCCAACTGCAACAGCTATACATTGGAAGCAAACGACGACGGTGTAAGATGAGAGATAAAATTCAGAAGCAGCAAATCAGTAACAGTAGCAATGCAACTGCAGGTAGTCCACGAAGAAGAGGAAAGAGAAAACCCACAAGCACCACATCAGGAGCAGCATAGATTAATGATAGAGTTCATCTAAACATTGGAATTTAGAAGCAAACCACGGTGGTAAAGGAGAGAGGGCATTCAAATAAACTATATTTTTGTACTTAATGTAAAAGTTTTAGCTTTGGAATGCCGAATGCTTATCTTAACATTGTGAATTTATGATGTTTAATACAATGAATATAATTTTTTTTGTCGTGTGATTTGATCGGAGGCATATTCCTATATGTGATTAATACACATTCTATTGAAATATTCAAGCTAGAGATAAGATCATTACGATGTCCCATGTGATCAACTCACTGCACCAAGAATTAGTTGCCAGAGGTATCGTGATTCAACGTACCCGATACATGGAGCCATAGCCCATACCTGTGTTATAAAGAGTGGTTTTTTAACTGAGTTTTTGATATTAAGAGTGCTTTGTAAATCCTGTTATTAAAGGAGGATATGTAGATTGAAGCTTTAGGTTGTTGAGCTAGCTTGTGGAAAGGTGAATGACAGAAGCTTGAATGATGATTCCAAGTTCTCAGAAGTGTTTACCCAAGCCCGATCCCGATCCCGGCACAAGAAGCAACTCAAAGACGAAGCGTGTGCTCCACATAAATGTGCACTTTATTTGAAATGAACATGATCATTGTCCATATTCAATATATATAACATATCTATGAGGAAAATAAGATGTTCTTTTATAGCTCAAATTCATATATGTTCAGTTTAAAAGAGGAGCGTTTTCAATTCCAAGAAGCAGAAGTAAAGGAACATGAAACAGAAGAAGCTCAATTGCCTGATTGACATATACAACTAGGAACTTTGCCAACTTGTATAAAGATAATCTCGGCTATGTTTTGGCATCTAAAAATAACAATTCTGTCAATTGCATTATTTCTAAACATCCGTTTATATATGGAATATGCGTGTTGCATTATTTTTCTCATTTCCCCTTTTCCAACTAAATCCAAGGGATTTAAGGTGGTAAATAAATTTACCCCATTTTAATTTTTAGTGGCATGTTCATCTTCTACATGAGGGTGGTTGAGTAGCATGTTCTGTGCTACACACTGACGAAGAGTCTTCATAGGAGTAACCAACTTTTCATATTCACACAACTTTTCATAATTCATAGTGCATTTAGTGAGAATGCACTTAAAAGTTTTAGGATTTATATCCTTTAGATGCAATTTAAGATGTGTCTACTCTACGGGCATATCACTTCTTTTAAAAAGTTGAATCACTAGATATATTCTTTTTTCTTAAGTCGGGAAAATAATCACAACATACTCTTAAGATGTGTGTCTATTTGTAGCAATAGTGGAGTTTAAGACACCATGAAAGCATGTCAGCTAGGGCCAACATTCTCAAAAATTTCATACATATCGTATTGCTGGTATTACGACCCAGCTGAAAAGCATGTGAAACAAAAGCAAGTCAAACTGCAGACCAAAAGAAGCAGCTAAACCAACTATACAGAGTACCACAGAGGCAGTATACCCAGTAGTTATAATTACCCTAAAGATATAGAGCCTGTATGACAATGTTTGCTACACAATTTTTTTTTTACCACTGGAGGTGAGAAGATGAAGTGTCAAACAAATCTTTCAATTTTGTCTCCCATGGAGGTTACTAATTTTCAATGAAGAGAAGATGAGATGAAGAGAGAGATAGATGAAGGTTTGGTTATTTTGTTGCATGAATCATTAATGTATCTAATATCATATTGTAAATGGTTATAGTATAATGAATGCAAATTTCACATTCTTTTTGGATTGGTGAATAATGTGTAGTATTAGTCGAAGAATCCATTGACAAGTTGTATGAATGATTTTGATTTTTTTAACTTTATTGACATGTGTATATAAATGTATAATATTATATTCTAAATATTTTAACTCAATAGCAAATTAGCAATGATTAAATACCATTATAATACTTTAAGTTCATGGATTTTAATACTTCAATAGCAATCATATTAGTATATTAAACTTCACATAAAATCATTTCAATTTTGAATCGTTAGTGTAGGATGAGTAGTTATTTTAGGTAACGAGACAAGTACAATACTACAATATCCAATTCATTTAAGGAAACTACCATAATTAAGTTTTTTATACTTTTTGGGCAGTGGGATAAAAAAAATCAAATTACAATATCTATGTACAATATGAAAATGAAAACGGTTTATGTTATAATCAGAAAATTAACGAATTAGAAGTTTTAGAAATGGTATATGTCAGTTGAAACCAAGTATATAAAAAAAAAATACCCTGCTTAACGATTTTGACAAAAACCATTTTGATTTATAATATTAGTCACATAATAGAAATGCACTTTAACAATATTATAGAAAAGACTTGAACAATTTAGGTAATAATATAGCACCATCATAAAAAGTTCGTTAAAAATCATATTAATCCTAAAATAAAAGTTAAAAAATGATAGTACATCCATCTTTGTAAGAAGTTAAATAAAATGTTGAAATATCATTAATATTTGGCCAAAGATATATTGATTTGAGAAGAATTTTTTTTTTCCGATTTCTCTAATTAACTTTGTTTGTTGTTTTTTAATTAAAAGAAAGTTTCAAACAAAAAACATTTCTAATTATAATGTGAGTATTATTTTGTAGAACTAGGAAATGGAACATCCCTCTTTTAGTGATCTAAATTACATTAGAAACCATATATGTTTACATTCAGAAGTAGTCTTTGTTTTTGCCAATAATATCAATTAGTATTATACAAGTATTAGCTAAATTAAGTACATATGAATCATTTACTTGCTCCACACAAACAAAAACATCAAGGGATGAAAATAAATCAATTGATAAAATGGAAAAGTTTTAGATCACAACACAAAATCGAAATTTATCCTGAATAATAACACTCTTAAAATTTAAAACTTGAACTTTCATTTACTGCTTTATAGCATACTCTAACAATATTACAAAAAGAGTCATATATAATGAGCATCACTATACAAATTTACATAAAAATCATATTACAATCATCTTTTTTGGAAAGTGAAATAAAATTTTGAAATAATATCATTAGCTGGCTTAACACCAAAATAAGAAATTCTTTTGCTCCAACACTATGTCATTCAATCTTTTATACGAACCAAAATTTGGACCCCAAATTGTGCAATAATTATTTTTCTTAGCACTGAAACGGGAATTTCTTCTTTTAGACGCCATTGTAGGAAATCGTTCTATAAGTATACTCCCTCCATTCTTGAATAATTGTCATGTAAGTTTGGACACCATATTAAGAGTATATAGTAGGGGTGTAGGTATTGTTGACAAATAGTGTACAAGTATAAACAAAAAATTGATTGAGTAAGAAAAAGAACAGTGTGAGGGCTCCACATCACATGAATATGAGAAGAATGTGTGAGAGAATGTAATTAGTGGAGGGATTTATATCAGATGGGTTTGGAGGAGTATATCATTTAATTAAGGTAAAAAGATAATTATTTATGAATGCGTGAAAATTTGATGACCAAGAGTCTGTGCAAACATATTATCACATAATGTTACTAATAGGATGAAAATATAACTGTAAGAATGAATGTTAAACATTTGCATATAGTTACAAAATATCAAGATACGTGAAATAAGCAACATATTTGGTGCTTTCTAACAAATAGAAAAAAAACATAGTAACTGAAATCTATAACTGGAGAACAAAATGAATAAAAAAGGAAAAATAACATAATACAAGATGACAAAAAAACATAATGTAACAAAGTCAAAAGTTGCTTTAAATAGAAGGATCCTTTCCACCATAAAAGTGTAAATACTATTAAGAGAAAAGATTATGAAAGGTGATAGGATTACTCTAAAGCAAATGGAGTATTAAAAATTAATTCATATTAATTTTGAACGTGACGTACAATGATACAAGACTATAAAAAGGTATATAACGTTAATAATATGATGAGACTTTGTGACAAGTCATTGAAGATTATCATTTTTGTGCAATCACTCCCTTAATTAAATTGTACGATCGACCAAAATTTTCTAAATAAATAACGTTTGAAGAAATTCCCCGTGCAAGTAGTGGTTGCCCGGTGGGTGACCTGGTGCATTGCAATGATGATGCAAGATTATAAGAGAAGAGAGGGTGAGTAGGCTGGGAAAGCGGGAGTGAAAGTGGTTGCATGATAGAGTGCAAGTAGTGATGCGAATTGTGATTTTGTATGAGCTTCTAAGTGAAGCAATGGACACATCGACGACTTTCTCAGTAAACCTTTTTAAAGAAAAACTGTTGGTCACGTGTCCCACCATAATATTAGATACGTTAGTTACTGAACATATGGGTCGTAAGCCAATTTAATATATTCTTAATACACGATATGATTATAAAAAGGTTGCTTGGAATTTCAGGAATATAATGACGTATTATATAAAGAAAATAATATGATGAGACTTTTGTGATAGGTCATTGATGATTCCCATTTGTGTGCAATCACTCCCTTAATTTATACAATATGCCAAAATATTCTATAAGATAACATCTGATGAAGTTCCCAACGGCAAGCAGTGGTAGTCTGGTTGGTGGTGGCCAGTGGGTGGCCTGGTATAGTGCAGGCGTGCAGCAGTGGTGCAAGACAACAAGAAAGAGGGGGAGAGCATGACTGTAGAATGTAGGAGTGGAAGTGGTTGCATGATTGAGTGTTAGTAGTGGTGCGAATTAAAATTTTATTTGAATGGGCAAAGCAAAGAAATTTCCAGTCAGATTTTCTAAAATATTGTTGCTCACATGTTCCACCATAACATTAAATATATGACTATAATAACTTTAAATCATAAGTTAATATTCAGACCATGATTTAGGAGAAACATATTAAAATTTTAAATTTATAAAATAAAAAATTCCTGTGCAATTTGCACACCTAATGAAATAGTTGAGAAGGTAAATGATCATGTGTTGTCTACAATTCCAGATGATGAGAAAATGTACTTGAGTTGTGATGCAATTAGTAAAGATGAAGGGAACTTAGGGGCTCATGAAATATATTCTACTGAATTCCTAAACAAAATAAAGTGTTCGGGACTGCCAAATCATAGTATTAAGTTAAAAGTTGGTGCGCCGGTCATGTTGCTTCGTAATATTGATCAGACATAATCTGGATTGTGTAATGGCACGAGACTGGTAGTCAAGCATTTAGGCAATCAAGTGATTGAAGCTACCGTCATTTCAGGGAGTAATGTTGGTGGCAAGGTATTCATCCCACGAATGACACTAACACCGTCTGACTTAACAAAATTTCCTATCAGATTTCAAAGACGGCAATTTCCTTTAACGATGTGTTTTACCATTACTATAAACAAAAGTCAAGGACAATCATTGTCGCACGTCGGGTACGGTTGTATTTACCAAGGCCTGTTTCCAGTCATGATCAGCTATATGTCGCTATTTCTCGAGTCACGAGCAAAAAAAGACTTAAAATTCTTATTTGAGATAAAAAGAATAATGTGCAAAACAACTACAAATGTTGTTTATAAGGAACTGTTCTAAAACGTATAACTTCATACACATTTTTGTAATTTTTGTTATTATAACTTTTACTTATTGTTTCATTAGAAAATTTGTTGTCTATTATTCGTTTCATTGGAAATTTTTTCTTATTAAGCAAATCCCTTCCCGTGCATTTTTGCACATGTCAATAAACTATATATTTGGTATTTTCTAGAGAATCATTTAAAGGGAGCCTGAGTATGTCAAGGAAAGGGGAGTAATATGGTATTTATACCCCGTATGACACTCATTCTATCAAATGGAACAAAATTTCCCTTGAATTGTGTTTAGCAATGACTATAAATAAAAGTCAAAGATATCCCTATCACATATGGGTTTGTATCTTCCAAGTTCGATTTTCAGCCATAGCCAATTTCATGTCGTCATTTCTAAAATCACGGGTAGAAAGTGTATAATAATACTGATTTGTGAGAAAGAACCTGATATGTCTAATATTACAGCTAATGACATATATAAATAAGTCTTCTACAACCTAAGAGTGTCATGTATTTGCAAGACAACTTCATAATCTTACACCTTTTAAAAGTAGGAGTTCTCAACACTATTCCTTTCAATAGTGTTATGGGTGACAAAAGGTTGAAATTTACTATTCATTTCAAAAACATGTGCTGCTCACATGTTCTCACTCCCATTTCACTGCACGCTTCATTCACGTGATGGAATGCTTCCTTCTCCTCCTCAATCTCGCAGCTCCTTAGTTGGTCTCAAAATTCAATCCATTTCTGCACTTGCTCTTCCTCTCTCCTTTTTTTGCGATCTCATCTTTTCTCTCTCCTCTTCTACGCCTGCAATCAGATCTTCTTCCCCTGTAATCAGATCTTCTTCCCCATATGAAGGCTAATTTCACAAGCAAGCATCATCTAAGGTATGAGTTGTTTATTTTTTTTTATTTTTTTTCTGATTTTCGTTCATATGGGAAAACCTAGAAATGGATCTCTTATCTAGCTTCTTCATGTTTTGGTTTGTTTAAGTTTGATGTGCGTTTTGCAATTATTTTTTGTTCACTTCTTGATTTGATTTTGGGTTCCTCATATTTATGAATCTTTTAGATCTATTGTATGTTTTTCTGAAATCGAGTGGAAAATTATGTCAAACTTGGATCAACAAAGCATGAACTGATTGAATTTCACCCTTTTGAGTGAATTGTGATTGAATTTTGAGTGAATTTTGATTGAATTTTGGGACGACCAATCTGAAATTGATTACTTTTACTGTTGATGTGAAATTAGGGTTTCGGATTTTTTTTGCAGAGAACTGTGTATCCTCTTGATTTCTTCATCTTCGTTTGAGGTATTGATTGAATTTTACTGCTTAGTGTTCTCTCTCTTTATATATTTACCCCTGCCAAGCTCACCATGATTACATCAGGTGTTGTCGTCATCCTCCATTACGGCTTCGCAACAGCAGCAACAACAGCAACATTTCAACGACAACAACAACATTAGAGATAAGTTAGTGTTTAATGCTTGACTTTTTTTATCTAAATTTTGGATTTTGGGATTTTTTTAGTTGTATTTCCTAGCTGAGGAATCGCTGTTGTATTCTCTTTCTCTGGTTTTTTTTGCCATTGCTATGGAGTTTTCTGTTTCTTTAGGTGAAATGCTCTTGAAAACAAGGAGCTTGTTTATCGAAAGTTACTGGTATTGGATTAGTGGTGGTGCATTACTATGATTTTGGTGATTTGTTTTGGGGTTTTAAAGCTAAAAAATTGTGATGAGGAACACAGGAGGAAGAAGAAGAGAAGTTGGATGGTGGTTGTGGTGGCGCCAGGGAGGAGACCGAAGGAAGCAGGAAGAAGGAAGAAGAATGGAGGAGGACAGGGAGAGCTATTGTAAGTTATTCTTCATCTTAGACATTTTTTTTCGCTATGTTCAGATGCTTTTTATTGCTAAATTATTGAAAATGTGACAAAAAATTGGAGTAAATGTTTGAAAATCAGATGATTTTTATTGCTAAATTATTGAAAATGTGACAACTAATGGTTTCATACTGGGTATGTGATTTTTTCTTTTTGCACTTTATATTTAAAGGTCACATGTTTGATTGGCGAAATCTTACTATGAATGGAGTTGGCTCACCTATCCATGAATTTCAGTTCCATGAATTCCACCCTAAACTACTCCCTAAACTAATCCACAAATTTGAGTTTCCTCTTGGTATGTTTATTTGTATCTGAATTCCAGTTCACATTTCAATTTCGTGTGGCTCTTTTCTTTTGAATGAACTTGATTAGAAGTTCGCAAACCAAACCCACCTTCGCTCCAATCTCTCTCTCCGTTCAGGTATTCTTCTTTCATTTATAGGTTGGATAATTGTGGTGAGCTTCTTTTGTTTATCTCATTGATATTTTGGACTTGGACCATGAAACAACAGCTTACAGTTTTGTTGCCATCTTTGTTGAATTTTGATAAAAACAAGCTTTAGAGTTGTGTTATTTATGAAATTATTGTTGGTTTTTTCTGCTTTGGTGATTTCGGGCCTTTTCTCAAAGCATGGAATTGAACTTGTGTGTGTTGGGGCTCTTCTGCTTGCAAGATTAGTGACAACTGAAAAGGTGCATGTTTGTATTACACATATTTGATACGTGAAGGAGTATGGTTAAGTTTATAAGTATATCGTGATTGTTTAGCTGGTGCAGTCATGAGTCCTACCTTTCTTTTCTCCCCAAGAATTCAAGATCGAAACTAACTGGTTTTTAGGGCTTCATGCTGCCTCACGTGCTTTACTCACGATATTATATGATAGAATGGAGGAATTTGTTTCCATCCATGCTGAAAAAATAGTGATCAAGTTTACTAATCTGATAAGCTTTTGTTTCCAAGCTTTGTTTCCCCCTCTTTTTTTTTTATCCCTTTTCCTGTTTCGCTGTCTAATTTTTCTCTCCTTCTGGATATGTCTTTGTACAGATGCTTTCATCCAAGGACATGAGTTTTGTGGGCTACACTTACTGTTTCCACCGATTTCTTCTTAGAATTTTGCTCTGATATATCTCACAACCAAAAAACTTTGGCAGTATACACATAAACAACCCTTTTAATTGAAGAAAGTGGTTAGGTTTAGCCGTTTAGTCCTCATTTCATCATCTTCATTCGTCTCTTCTTCTAAACACTCTTTTCTTTGGTTGATTACACCTTTTTTTGGGTCATGTGTCTTCACTCATTGATTAAATTGCACTAAAACACACTCTTTTTCACACTTTTTGCAACATTTGGTCCTCTTAAAACCAAAAGATTGAGAATTTTATTTTAAAGGTTCAAATTTTCTCCCAACTTGAAGCTTTTGAAGTGGAAATTTGGACTTTCTGTAATCTGGGTTTTTAAATTTTGGAGGTGGGGTTTTTAATTTTGGAACTTATAATGCTTGTTTTAGGAGGTGGGTCTTGTGGTTTCTTCTGTTTGATGGGTTTTTTGCCTTGCAATTAAATTTCTAGAAGAGAAGAATATTCTGTTCCAATGGCTTGATAATTGGTGGGTAATTCAGACCTTTTTCTTGACATTTTTTTGATCTTTATTTTTTAGAATTTTGATTCAGTTGGTAATTGCATGATGTTGGTATGTACAGGGCCTGAAGAATTTTCAATCATTTTGGGGAGGGTTTGCTGATGAATGAGACATGGATAAAATTATTCAACATCCTTTGGTAAGTTGGCCTGCCTGCAAATTTTCTCAGCAATTAATTATGTGTTGATGATGTTTGTTATGTTTCTGTTTATGGGTTTTGCTGGTGACTTTTCAAGTTGCTATTTTTGTTCAAATGTCAGAAAGTTTCAACCTTTCATTGCTATAGATAAAGAGTTTGAAAGTTGATATTTTAATAATTTACTCCGATACAAATCGAATAACATCTTACATAATTCCTCCGTTCTAAATTAATTGCAACACTTTGACCAAAGATTTGAGAACTTTTTAGTCAAAGTGTTGCAAGTAATATGGGATCAAAGGAAGTAATTAACATTTATTTTTACATGTTAGTATAAGAATATGGTTAAAGTGCGGTATGTAAATAGTGTCAGAAGTCAAGTCAGACGACCTACAACAATACATAGTATTGAGAAAGGAGTAATAATGTTGGTTCACTTTGAATTTTATTTATTTATTTTTATTTGGTTGGGGTGGGGTGGGGTTGAGGAAGGGGAGGGTGGACATTCTTAGTTCTTACCAAGTCAACAAGTTAGAAATTGTAGTTACGTGGGAAGAAATAAACCTTAACTAGACTTGGTGTAGTTTCATTATTGATGCCATTTGAGTGAAGAAAGGGATATCTTGAGCTTAATTGTTTGATTTCGATGGTCAAGGCAAGCTGGCATGTTCTTGTATATGTTCTTGAGCTTCAAATTTAAAAGTGGTAGGTCATTGCTTCCCTTCTTGTGTTAAGCAACAGTTATTAGTTTTGTAAGTGGCTTGCCTTTAATCATACGGGCAAATGGAACTTGGCACGAATCACTCCCTAAAAAGACTTCCAAAGATGATTTCATACTGGCACAAGTTAATTTCTAAAAAGACTCGCAAATAATTACATACAAATATCTGCAAATCGAATCTAACTTGACAATTATGAATTCTGCCAACCCCCCATCCCCCCCCCCAAAAAAAAAAAACCGTTAGGATGTTGTGTACATTGTGTGGATTGCTTGGTGGTCTCATTGTACCCTTGTTTATGGAATTTAATTGGGGAATCATGCTATCTGAACTTTGCATTTAACCCTTGATGCATGTTTCACCTTCAAAAAATGGATGTTTTCAGTCGAGGATGGTGGTGAAATCTTAGTTTATTCTAAATTGTCATTCTTTCATAGCATGTTGTTGATGGCCTTTTCATTGTTGCTTGTAGATTTATAAGGAGGTTTCCTGATTATGAGATCTTGAAGTTCAATTTAAAAACATATTTTCTCACACTATGTTTTTTTTTCCTGGCCTGAAATCTTACCGTTATCTTAAATTTGTCGTTCTTTTATAGCATGTTGTTGATGGCCTTTCCATTGTGGTTTTCACACCATTTTTTTTTCCTAGCTTGAAATCTTACAGTTACTTAAAATTGTCATTCTTTCATAGCATGTTGTTGATGGCCTTTCCATTGTGGCTTGTAGATTTATAAGGAGGTTTTCTGATAATGAGATCTTGAAGTTCAGCTAAAAAACATATCTAGATATCTTCCCAGAGCATTTTTTTGCTGCTGCCTCTGAAATATGATTTAACTATTGTTCAGCTGGCTTGTGTTATGTGACTTTAGTGTTTTGGAGCCATGGTGATTAGTTTGGCTTGGTTTCTGCTAAGTTGTATGTAATATTAGGATCTTATCTTTTTCTTTTTTGCTGCTTATTATCCTGTGAATCTATTGGTAGATTAGAATTTCTACAAAAACTGATTTTTTTTTTTTTTGGTTTCTCCGATAGGATTCCAGTTGATTCTCATTAATCAGTTCTTACGAGTTTGCAAGCCAATCCCACCATAAAATGATGAAAGAGGGTAACTAAAATTACAATGAGGACGAATATATACCTGCCACTAACCAATTTGATTTCACGCAATGAAAATCTAGAGTAGAACACATTCACCTCCTAAGATGTCTAATAGAACTTAATAAGTAATAGCACGATCTGCCCATTATCTTTGTTGACCTGAAAAGGTATTCAATGAAGTTCCTCGAGAAATCATATGGAGGTGCTTAAAGGCAAACGGTTACCTAAGAAAATACTAGGGTGAGGTCACCATGAGAAGCAATAGAGCCTTTCTCTATTGGTATAATGATAATTAGTTACATCACAAACCATCAACAACTCCTATTTTATTTCTACTTCCTCCAACAAATATTAAGGCTAGAATGTAGGTGGGGCATACGATTTATAAATGGATAGTGGGGCATGTGGCATTCCTAAGGAAAGTGAGGAAAAAAGCATCATTTGTGTTGAGGAATGAAATAGGTGTGCAGTGTGCTCTACCCCCAAAAAAAAGTGAAGAACAACTAGGGACATCCAAGGGCCATATGGAAGGAGGGAGTAGTCAGTACGAATAAGTTCATAGTAAATACTGCGGGAACTACCATTTGTTTGTGGATGACATTTTTCTACTAGAGTACTAGACAAAGAGACGTCCATGACAAGTTAGAACATTGGAGGTATTTGGGAGTCTAAGTCTAAGAGTTCCAAATTGAGAAGGACTAAGATATAGCATACAACTGCTCATTTAAGCAGCACAAGGGGGTCTAGGTCCTAAAACTTGGGGTTGCACACACATTTTGTACTAGAGGAGTATAAAGTATACGGGGTCCAGTATTCATAGTAATGGAGAGCTGGAGGATGTCATACAATCTCAATGTTAATTGAACGAAATGAAAGAGCACTTCAGGAATTTTGTGTGATGAAACTTGCAACTAAACTTGAGGGTAAGTTCTATCAAGTAGAACCATGTATAAGTTCATAGACTCGTAATTGGAAAATCGTAAGGGCTTGTATCCACTTTCAGCATTGATACTATATAACCATTTCACACTATACAACCATTTCATAGATAAATGCGAATAATGTTCCTGATATTTAGCAGCTTGTAGACAATTAGTATTAGAAACCAAAACAATAAACTCAGTTTGATAAAGATATGTAGTAAAACATGCAAAGAGCAATCATGCTACAAAATCTATTAATCAAATGAACAAAAGTTGAGACAAGAAACAATACATGTGTAGCGAATTAGCAGTTAAGTGCACTTCTTTTGCTTCCATTACCCCTCAATTTCTCTTTTTAAATGTCTCAAAAAGTTCACCCTGATTGATAAAAGCTGATGAAACATTGAGGTCAAACGTGAGCTACATATTTAAAGCTTGCTTGAGACCGTTATCTCTACCTTGCGGAAGAAAGAATAAGTGCAAGCAATATGACAGACTATATAGTGTCAAGACAAAAAAAACCTAAGGTAAAACCGTATGAGTGGAAGCAGATCATGAGTTTGCCTTAAAACTAAAAAAGAAACGCTAAAAATCATGGAAGGTCATGAGTAATTGTACATGCCTACCATAAAGTGTCCTAGGATGACAATTAACATACATTAATTTTCTGTTAATTGCTTTGAATTTTTTCTTTTCTATTGGATTAATATAAGGAACTATGTTTAGCAAGCCTAAAAAGGCAAATAATCTTTATTGGCTTGTATATATGTTTTTATGTATTGTTGTCCCTTCTTTCGGAGCCATTTATCATCTAAACTGCACAATTTCTTTCTTCTCCCTTCTCCTTCGTCTGTGGTGGTACAACTTACACATATCTATTTTTTTTCCATATGCTTTTATGCTCCCCTTTGCCTGTTGTCCCTCACTCCTCTACTATTTTCTTAAACCCTCCAGAAGATTACAAAATATGTAGTGCAAGCTCCTTTCTCTAAGCAAGAGGTTATTTTTTCTCTCTGTGAATCTTTTTTTTTTTTCATGTAGGGGTCGAAATTACCAGTTCGATTTTACGATTGTCTGAAATTTTGGATTGAAATCATGTAACCCTACTTCTTAATTTTTCCTTATAGCTACTCTGAATATGGTAATTGTTTAGCTTAGGATTTTCTTTGGAGTTTAGTTGCCGCAGTTAGGATTGTTATTATTTTGTTACTGGTTGCTATACTTCATGTCACACCTAATGATTTTTTCAATGCATACCAGGTCCTTGCACCGTTTTGATCATCCAAGCATTTTGGATATAAGTGAAACACAATGAGTCTTTAGATATACAATATTCTCAACCTGTCTTGATTTATTAGTCTATTTACTTATATTCATTTCTAAATTTACTATATCAAGGAGTTCTTGTAAATTTAGCTGTGTGGTATTTTATGAAAGTAGAACTTCATTCCCTCTTTATGCCATAGTGCTAAGTTGTTGCTTTTAACAAACAAGAAGCTTTTTTCCCATTTCTTTAAACTTACTTTTTATTTGTTTCAACTTTATAATTCATACAAAATAATTTAGTTTTTATTTGGGGTTGTAGTATTTATTATGCTCTCTTTGTTCCTCTGACTTAGTGATGTTGGTTGTAGACAGGTTTCATAATCTCTATCCTCCTCACATAGAAGTTAGCTCGGATAATCATGATGTCTTAGTTTAGCGTTTTCCAAAACTTTGTAGTATGTTTTGGCAATTACTGTTGATTGAGGTAGATATCTCTTATCTATCATCATTTAGGCTTATATGTATCCATGTTTGCTTCTTTGCTTTCTATTTTTGTTCAGCAGGCCTTTTTTTTGTCTTATCTTTGCTCGGTTCTTGCTTACAATGTGGTTTGCTCTATACTATTTTAGACAATGAAATTGTTTAAAGCGGTTGTCATTGTTTGATTTGTGTTATGATATGATGATTAGTAGGTTAAAATATATAATATTTTTGTTGGCGAGGTTCAGCCTTATCGAGGAAGGGAAAATTGGTTTAACCTTGGGAATAGCGGGCTTTATAGAAGAAATTGAGGGAAGAAACATGCACTTTTTTTTGCTCAAATTAGAATAATAATTAGAGAAGGATATTTGTGGGTACTTGGATTTGGGATGCATTTCTTTGTGTAATTTTATCTTTGACTTCTCCTAATAGACTGAATTACTCTGACCCCATTAGTGGGTATGTCGAAGGTGAGTTTTAGCGTAGCCGGTAGCATTTGTTGTTTATATGACCGCAATAATTGTAGTTATAATTGACTCACCTCCTATGATGTTTATGACATCGATTCTCAAATATGTGGAGTGACTAATCTTATTTTGAGTTTCTGAAAAATCAAGTGTTTGTTTTTTTAGAGATAGTGCATCACTGTATCTTCTTCATTCAAAACTTGAGTTCTTACAACTCAATTGGTATATGCTTCTCACATTTCTATTTTTGTGAATTGAAATCAAATTGTGCAGTGAAGTTGCTCCTCGATAATTGCTGTGAGATGAGCCAATGATAACAAACAAAGAATCCAAGCTGGCAGGGTATTTGAAACTCTTCTTATGTCTTAGAAACGGTGCCTTTATAACGTTTTTATCGATTTTTTCGCCCTTGTTAGTAAAACATCTTGAGTTAGCCATGTATTTAGGTCTCTATTTTGCAATCATAAATACTAGATAGAAGTTGCATAGTGCTAGAAATTTCAAGGAGTTTTTTTTTTTTTACATTTAAAATATTACTTTAGTTAACATTGTAGTGATACCCGGCAAAGCTTTTGTGATGCAATGGGTTCCATGTAAACTAGAGATGAGATTTAGCCAGTTGTCTTTGATAAAAGTTGCACCAAGTGAGGGTCATATTACATAAGATAGCTGAGTACATCAAAAATGTCTGCTTCAAGGTCCAGCTTCAAGGTCCAGCTTTTGCATGCATGTCAAGAGAGAGGCTAACACGATGGCTCACATGCTGGCTAAATACGGAATGGAAATGGAGGAGAATTCGAAAATTCATGTTCTTGTTCCGGATTAGGTTTAAGGAGGCAATGAAGAGGGATTTGTTGGGTGTAACTATTTTAGAGGCTTAGGGTGGGGACGGGTTTCCATTTCGGATGTGATATGATGTTCCCAGTTGTCTGAGTGCAAGTGTGTGGGTATTGGTAGTATGACGAAACTGTTAAGTTGTAAGAATGCTTATGTTCAATTAATTTACAGCTCTGCAATTAAAAAAGTGTGTTAATAGTAGACTAGCAGATGTTTCCAATGAAAAGCGTGTTGCTGGAAAGGAATTGTTTTTGTGGGTGTGTGAGTATATACTATCTTGACTAGGAAATTTATTACATACTCATTTTTTTCTTTCAAGATGAACTCAATTTTTTCAACAAAGTTGTACAAGAATTCAAGACCCTCCAGGCCATACTCCTCATACAAGCGTGCCAAAATTTTCACTTAACAACATACACATCTTAGAAATTACCATTTCACTTGATTAGTTACTTCAAGTCCAACAAGAATTTCAGTTAGTTTCGGTCTGAACAATAATAATTTGTCTAAAATCAAGCAAGATTGACTGGTTCATGCTCTTCCTCATTTGGTTAAATAAAGAATGATTATTCATGCAAATTAAATAAACTTTCTCCATTTTGTGGAAAATATAATATTTCTCAAAAGTGCAACATGTCTATAGATTTCTAATTAAACATTAGGTAATTCTACTTTGTTAACATCTACTTTCCATTTTTATGTTAACAAAACAAACAATTATATTTCTATAGGAAAAATTAGTAATTCATATATTGTTGATCTTATCAACCTTCATTTCTTAACAATTGTAACATATTTTTGGATGTTTCATAGTATGTATGCTATTCTTTTCTTGGGTGAGGTTTATCTAAAGAAAGTCTTATTCTATTATAATTATATGGATATAGTTCACGGTCTCTCAATGATCTGTGTGTCATATTCATAAGTTCCAATATTATAGAATAAAGTGAAGAAAAAGAAATTAATCTTACCGACAATAGTACCAACTAAAGGGAATTTGGCCAAGATCTTTGAATGATTCTTGAACAACAATCGTCCTTGGCCGACGAAATCCGAAGAATCCACAAACTAAAAATGCATCACGAATTCCACGGTCTCCCAATGATTTGTGCGCCATATTCATAAGTTCCAATATTATAGAATGAAGGTGATATATACTTCGTGATGTATTTTTAGTTTGTGGGTTCTTCGGACAAGGACGATTGTTGTTCAGGAATCATTCAAAGATCTTGGCCAAATTCGCTTTAGTTGGTACTATTGTGGGTAAGATTAATTTCTTTTTCTTCACTTTATTCTATTTACATTTCCCATCTTTTTTAGTTTACAGGGAAAAAAACAAGTGAAAGATGGAGAAAGGACGAGAGGGGAGGGAGTAAGAAGGCAGACGAGTAGGAGTTGATTTTCAAAAAATTGAAAAATCATAAAGATGAGTAAGAGAGAAAGGGAAAGAAAAAAGAATACTTTTTCTTTTTTATCGTAGAATTATTAATATTAACCTAAATCTTAAATTGCTCAAGAGTCGGCGCTCAAATTTCCAACTACAAATAGTTGTAGATAAGGAAGATACATAAAATTACGAAAAAGGTAGAAGTACGTTACAAAAAAGGCGATAATATATAGAGCGAGCTTTTGCTTGTATTACTCAAAATTTAGGTTTTCGTATTTAACCATTTGGGAAAATTATTTTTTTGTGTTCGATTTTGGGAAAACAATTAAAAACTTGCCGTTACAATATATTGGGGTAGCGTGCGCGTAGCGCACGGTGCAACAACTAGTTAACATAAAGGAGCATTCTTTGTCTTTCTGTGTAAAGTGCATCATTGATACTTTGTTTTTGGTTAAATATGTATAGGATTATGTTGTATTTCAATACATCGTTCAAAGTTTATTAATTTAATATGGTATAGAGGTTAAACTCATTTGAGTTTCGAGTAGTACATAAGTGTATTAAATCGAGTAGACGTATAGAATCTTTTATATGCTTTTACTGTAGTTGGTATATAAACAAGCTTATTAAACAAAAAAGTTCCCGTGCATTTTTGCACGGGTCAAAAAAACTAGTAGTAGTATATAACAGTAGTGTGACTTGTGAGTTTTGTGCTTTATGAATTGTGTGCATATTTTTTTTTACGAGTTTTGTTATTTGACGTCCTAAAATTTCATACTAACATCCTAAATAAGTATCCACAAACCCAGAAAACTAATATCATCCCATATCTTTTAGAGATCTTCAATCACCAGATTATTGGGAGAAAAACCAATAATAGATGCAAATTTCAAATTTGCCAGAAGATGTACAATGCACCCCAAACTTCTCATATGATTAATAGCCAACTTGAAGAGATCCAGAGAGGATGAGACCATTGAATCCAAAAAGAGAAGCACGCCATTGTCTAGTGGTGATGTGGAAGATGGGTAGGGAAAGTGAAGAAGGTTGGGGAGAAAATGTGAGACGAAAAGTATACGTATTTAGGGTATAACTAGGAAATTATAAGGCGTCAACCCAATTTTTTAATTGTTGTGGTAAAATATACAAAAGCTATTTCATCTTCTAATTGCATTGTAATAAGGAGAAATCTATACTACTCCCTCCGTCCCAAAATATTGTTCTCATTTATCTTTTTTCACGATAATTTATGCGAGTGAAATATAAGAGGGATAATAGAGATTTTTTGTTTATTTAAATAAATGTTGTATGAAAAAAGATGATTTTAGGAGAGAGAATGGAGGATTGGTGAAGAGCATTCATTGTAACATTTTGGTTGAATAAACAAAGGAAAAAACAAAATTCAATAAGCAAACAAATGATAGGGCACGATTTTTTTAGGTAAATTATGGAAAATGCGGAACTAAATATGAAAATGGAAACTATATTTTGGGACACCAAAAATGAAAATGGAAACTATATTTTGGGATGGAGGGAGTAATATATTAAAAGGTGTTCCTCAATACGGGATTGTAACACGTGGCGCTATTAAAAGAAAATTTTGATTACCCAGGGATCCTCCACCTCACCCATTCTACAAATTAATATCGATGACTTTGTTCGTAGTTTGGATGCAGTTGTTGTTGTTACCATCCGTAATCATGAATGCCATCTTCTTCACGCCAAAGCCTTCAATCTTGGCCAACCTCAGTTCTTATTGCCGAAGCCATTGCGTTGCAGCAAGGTATCAAGTTACCTCTGCACGCAATCGGTCTTTACAACATCATCATTGGAGGGGATAACCTCTTGGTAATCAACGCCATTAATAATATTTGCTCTACTCTTTGAAAGATTGCTAATATTATTGCTGATTGTAAGTTCATACTCACTCATTTTGCCTCTTGCCAAATCAGACATGTGTTTATTAGGAAAGCAAATCGCGCTGCTGATTAGATAGCCAATGTAGGACACCTAGTAGCACTAGTAGAATAAATGTTATTTGCTGCGGTCAAAAAATGGCCTATTGCTGCAGTTTTCGGCGCGCAGCAATTAAGGGGGCAACAATAGATATTAATTATATTGCTGCGGTTTTAAACCGCAGCAATATCTACAAATATTGTTGCAGTTTTTAGGACAAACCGCAGCAATATTTTTATTTATTATCTAGTTAACACGGAATTTTGCTGCGATTTTGGGCCAGAAACCGCAGCAATATTCCACAATATTGCTGCGGTTTATGGCCCAAAACCGCAACAATAGGTCCCGGTACTGGCAAAATTTTTTTATTTTTTTTCAATTTGCAATTAAATTTGAAATATTAAAACCATACAACTTACCCATTCACTATCCACCAAATTGACACAAACTGAAGATAAAATAACATAAGATTAATTACCTTACCCTAATGACTAATTACAATCATAAAAAAAACAACCTTACAACTAAATGACTAATTACAAAAATAAAAAAAATAACCTTCCAACTAAATGACTAATTACAAAAATATAATAAAAACTAAAATATATTACAAAAAAAATAAAAAACTGATCTGAAAAAAATAACAAACTGATCTGACAAAAATATATTACAAAAAATCAAAAAAATTCCAAAACAAAATCTAAAAACAGATTAAAAAACGAAAAAAAAGGCAAAAAAAAAAGGAAACGAAAAAAATACGAAAAAAGAAGATTTCAGACGAATAACTTTCCACAACTTTTTTAAGCAAACAAAAAGCTTCTATGAGATCATTTTTAGGTGGGAAGAGCTATAAAGCTATGATCCTTGCAGGCCAACTAAGCCGAGGAAGACAAACATGGTACATCCTGCACCTTCCCTAGATAAGAAGAATAGCCGAAACCCATTGCTCGAAAAACGAACGACGAATGTTGACAGAAGTGAGAAAACCTGCCGGTGGGTGAGGAGGGAGGAAGCGCCGGAGATCTGGATAGTGAGGTATTAAGGGTTTCGAGTTTTAGGAGAAAAGAAAACCTGTCGGTGGGTGAGGAGGGACGAACGACCGATGAACGAACTGAACGTTCATCCATGAACGAACTGAACTGTCGGTGGGTTTTGAGGAGGGAAGCTGCAGGACGAATGAAAAGGAAGAGAGAGAGGGAGATTTTCGGGTTTACAAGAGAGAAAGGGGGAAGAGAGAGAGCGGCTGGGAGAGGGAAGAGAGAGAGGCTGGGAGTATTTTTTAGGGCGTACAAGAGAGAGGGATATATAGGTGGGAGATTTGAAAGAGAGAGGGGCGCCCCACTTAACTTAAATTTAAGGTTTTATTTTTTTGGTGAGATATATTGCTGCGGTTTTTGACAAAAACTGCGACAATATGTCTGGTCAAATGTCAACTTTTTTTCAAACATTTTTCCGTTGAAACAATATTGCTGCGGTTTCTATCGAAAACCGCAACAATATGATTATTTTATATTTTTTATTTTCTTTTTGCGTGCTATATTGCTGCGTATAGGTAAAACCGCAGCAATATCACCGCAACAAATAGCATTGATTCTACTAGTGTAGTGTCTAGTTTTGACATTTCTCCTTTTAATAACTCTTCTCTTACTTCCATTCTTGTATCCGGCAGATTAGATATCCCCTCGCGTATAGAGTAGTATAATGTTCTTTTCTTAACTTTGGAAAAAAATATACTATGCAGTATGCACATGGTAGTATGGTGCTGTAACGCCCCGACAAATTTACACGACCTTAATCGCCAGCGGAAGCATAACCTAATCCTGTGGGTTATGGCCCACAAATAAAATATAGCCTAAAATTGAAAATTCACTATACAATTACTCATCGCAAGATTATACTTGTTTATCCATCGTACAAAGTATCCTAAAACCTCATAAAATCATACTTAGTCTCCATAACGCAGTCTATTAGTGATCCACAACTGTTCTTCCATACCTAAAACATAAAACAAAACGTCATGAGCCGAGGCTCAGTAACATACTACTCTAACAACGTAAATTCATTTCACATCATTTTAGTTATAAACAGGGAGGAGAGAATAAGTAAAACATTTCACAAACATATCATATCATGTTACATTATCTTCTTTATCATGTTCATCATCATATATATTTTACTTTGGTAACTTGGCTAGTACATCATAACATAGGGGACGTCTCCCACTACATAACCATCAGGCGGTCACATCATAGGTGACACTTGCGGTGCCCGTATCATTTAAACCATCAGGCGGTCACAACATAGGTGACACTTGCGGTGCCCGTATCATAAAATCGTCAGGCGGTCACATCATAGGTGACACTTGCGGTGCCCGTAGAAAACAGTCATCAGGCGGTCACAACATAGGTGACACTTGCGGTGCCCGTATCATACTGCCAAGAACCGTCTTTCACTTGAATTTATCATGTTTCATGGATTTTAAGTAACATCATCATCGTGAATAATTATATTCTTTCATCAAAACGTCATCATCATCATCTCATAGCATCATATCATAATAACCATCATAAAACATTTCATTTCCCGCAATCCATATATAAAACATAATATTAATCATGATCATAAAACATACTTCGAAGGGGAATGCGGGTGTTAGCAGTAGACGTTACCTGAATTCCTGCTTACCAATCATGATAGCCGGGGGAGGCTTGTAATATCCTTTATCTTCTTTAATCTATTCAAGAATAATTTTATTAATGAACGTTTCGTTATTTAGCTTTTAAGCCTAAATATTAGTTAGCGCTTATTGAGGTCATAACGGTCATTATAACGTCATAAAGTCTCCTTAAAGGTCATTATTTCTTAATCGTTAATAACTTTGTTCGATTAAGGTGAGTCTTTAACAACCACTTAATGAAATAACTCATTTAGCTATATTTTTAGAATTATCGAAACATTAAAGTTATATTACTACATATTATACAAGCTTTCGAAAACATAACATTATTCTAGGTCATAGTTAATAGCTAATTAGTCGTCCATTAATTAGTTAAGTTTAAAAGTTATAATAGATCCATTAACATTATTTTAATGTTATTTAGTCATTTAAAACTAACAAGTCAAGTAACTAATTATTATAAGTGAACTTAAGGATTAGTGAAGTATTCATAACTTAAACTTAATTATAAACAACATGCTTAATGAATTAGTTTTTAATTAGTTTTAAACAACTCAACTAGTTTAGAAATCATGAATTATAACCCAATAATAGATTTTAGTAAATAAGTTAGGTGGTTTAATAAAACTAACTAAATCAGTCCATTAAAGCTTAATATATTAAAGCGACAAGATTAACTTAAATGATTTAACTAAGTAAATTCAGATTATAAGCCCAACATTATGCTCAACTTAATAATTAAACTAACATAACTTAATAAAATACTAAATCAGCTTTAGTTTAACTCAATTGGCCCATTTAATAATAAGTAGCTTAGCTAATACTAAGGTCAGATTTGAGCCTAACTATTGTACATGCAACAAGTTTATAGCCCATAGTAAAATTCAGATTAAAAATTAAGCTTACTTATGAGTTCAAGATTCTAGGCCCAAACAAAAATAGTAAAGGTTAAAGGTTATATCTTGGGCTTGTATTAGTAAACTAAGGAAATCAGAAATTAAAAGGAGAAAAGCATCACCTCTGCTACTAGGAGCAGGGAGGACGACAATTCCGGCAGAGGTGGGATGCCGGCTCCGGTGAACGGCGCGACCAGCAGCGGCGTCGATCTCCGGCGGTGGGCACGCGGGTCGTCGGCAGTGCTGCGCGTGCAGCAGCGTCGCTCGAAGAAAAGAGGAGCGAGAGAGTGCGAAGGGGAAAGAGAGAACTGCTGGCGCCGCGGATCTCCGGCGAGCTGCGCGTGGTCGACGAACGACAGCGGGGTGGGGACGGAACTGGGCGCGGCGCAGGTGGCGCGCGCGGTGGCCGACGGTGGTCGGATGTTGGGGTCGAAACTGAGGAGAGAGAGAACAAATTTGGGGTTTACTTTTGGGTTTCTTTTAGTTGCAAATTTTCCGACGATTATTGACTGAATTTCAGATTAGAAGGAGAAGAGATGATGAAGGTTGTTGTTGTGTTCTTGATGTTGAACTTCCATGGCTATTTATAGTGGAAATTTGGGAGTTAAAATCAGTGGTTGGGTGGAGGATGGTGAAGTAAGTAATCTGATTTTGTTAACTTGAAGAAGCAATTGTGATGGGTTGGGGACATATCTTGACTGAAGAAAAAGAAGAGAGTTGTGATTGCATGAATGACAAATGTACATGGTGAGTGAGGAGGAAGACACCATTAATGGGGATTGACCAAAGCTTTATTTTTTTTTTCTTTTTCCTTTTTTTTTTTATTTTCTCAACCAAAAATCAGAAATTCTCCACACTTACACCTATCAACGTGACTTAGTGAAATCTTGGGTGAAATGTTGACATTTTGTACAATAAGTGAATTATCAACTATATTAGCTTTCTTGTTTAACTCATGAAATTGTAAATTATAAATTATCGTCATAACTTAAGTTGGTAAATTTTTATGTTGAAATTCTATAATCATTTTATTATACGTTGCATAATTAGTGGAACGAATAAGATATGTTCTAACTACATTATTATGTTAATTACTCACTTAAGTACGTTTAAGATTTTTAGGATATTACAGGTGCACTTAGGGATGACAATTGGGCGGGGCGGGTGCGGAGGATGGTACCTCCACACCCGCACCCGCACAAAATTTCAATCCCCATCCCCGCACCACCACCCATTGCGGGGGAAAATTTCAGACCCATCCCCGCCCCACCAGGTACATATTTATACCCATCACCTCCCCACCACCTGCACCCGCTTCATATTCGCGTCGTACCCACTTCATCCCCACCTCTACCACCCACATGAGTATCCGCACCCGCTTCGTACCTACGTCATACCCACATATTTATATTTTGCAAGATAAAATAATTGATAATATAAGTATATCAATATAATTTTAATCATATATATGTGGGGCGGGCGGGGGTGGCGGAGATGGGGCGGGGCGGGCAGAGATGGGGTGGGGATAGCATAAAAATACATACTCGCTCCACCACCCATTGCAGGATAGAATTTTAATCCCCATCCCCGCCCCATCCCCACCAAACCTAGACCTATCCCTGCCTCACTTTGGCGGGGATGGGACGGGTCTCCTACTTGACCCGCCCCATTGCCATCCCTAGTACACCCAAATGACCAGGTCAGGTGTAACCGTGTAAGATGTTGGGACTTAGCTTGCGAGCAGGGGTGTGCACCGGACCGGAACCCGCTGGACCGTAATTTGCATTTTTTTGGACCGGGATTGGATCGGAATTTTTCTGGATCGGTCCGGTTTTGGACCTGTTGCACCGAAATCTGCATTTTAAAAAAAAAATTCTTATTTATTTAAATTTATATATATTTATAAAATATATACATTAAAATTTTATAATTCTAAATATATACATTAAAATTTAATAATTCTAACAACAATAATCTTAAAGTTAACAAAGAGTAGGTTTTTAACTTTCAAAATTTATAACTTTAAATATTTAAAAAACATAAATTATGGTCCAACGGGTGCGCAATTGAAATTTGTCGCGCTTGGACCGAACCGAAGCAAAAACCCAAAATCCTGATTTTTCGACGGACTGAAGACTGAACCGAAATTCGATCCAAGTTCTGGTCCAACCCTACCCTTTGCACACCCCTACTTGCGGGTTGCGAGTAACATATGTTGAACCATCTTCAATTTGTTATGTTTGGGCTTATTAAACATCTGACGCCAGGCAGTCCAGCAAGGATCCATCTGATTATGTGAAATCTGAATGTCACAAACTCACAACTCACAACTCACAACTCACAAGTCACACGGTCACACTCACACCTCACAATTCACAAATCACAATAATAAGAAAAGAAAACGCGAACATATATTGCGCGCCATTGTCCTTTTCCATAATCTCAAGTCCTGAAATTCAATTCAAAATTCTTCTCACATTCAGCAAACACACCCATAAACATAAAGTGATAAAACGGTCACTCTACTCCTCCATCCTCTCTCTACTCCTCAGTCTCCATTCTCATCAACAATTTTGCAGCAGGAAATGCGAACTCAATTTCTTACTACCGACTACTTCACCACCAACCAAACCCTAACATTTCTTCGCCTCCCTCTCTCTCATCATCCTTCTCCTCCCAATTCTCTCTCATCCTCCGATGAACTTCTTCGTTGCTGCACTGATTCGTCCGCCATTGCCGTTTCTCTCCAACTTCAAAACCTTCCTTTCGAAGATGCTCTCTCTAAGTTCTACTCCGATGTTCTACCTCACACAATCGACGCTTGTTCTGGCGATTTTCCTATCACCGAATTTCAAATTTCGGAGGTTAATTTTGAATTTTAACTTTTTCTCGTCAATTTTTGTGTTTTACGTCTTTGACTTTACCGTTGAAAAATAGGTTTACAGTGTTAATTTAGAGTTTGTATTATTTCGAATTGATTAACGGACGTGAGATAGTATGTCTGCTTTAATTTCGGAGGCTGTATTGATATTCTTGAAGTTCTAAGCTCTGTTTTGGTGGATTTAGGGTTTTTAATGATTTGTTCGTGTTTCTGGAATTGATTCTTCTTTTGAGGGGAGTGTATCTGGAATTGAGTGTGGAGTTGAAAGTGGTGCAATTGTCAGTGATAGAGATGAAGTTGTGCGGCAAAAAGTTGTAATGTTCAATTGGAATTCGGATCGATTTGCTTTACGGATGATCTCCTGTTACTTCCTTTCTACTGATCATTTATGAATAACATGAATTTGCTCTTATAGTGAGAAGTAAGCTTTGGGAGAAGACATGGCAGTTGGTAATGAAAGATACATATAACTTTTAACTTATAATGTGTTCGGAAAAACTATTCTATATAGATGAGACTTGTCAGCTGTAATGTTGAATTTCTGTCTTAAGATCTCTTATCTTGTGTTCACTTTCAGTTTTACAGCACATATGATTGATGCCTTGTTATTAAGGCAATTCGCCTCGTAAGAGTGAAGTTTAAACAATTCAGTGTCAAGTATCAGCTATGTCATGTCAAAATAAAAAGCATATCACCTACATGTATGAACCTAAGTTCACTTCATGCAGTCTCAAAGAGCCAGTCATTAGCATCTTGTTACATAAATGCTAGGTTGTGATTTTGTCCAAAAGTCATTTGTGGGCTGGTGGCTGTATTTGCAGGAACTTTTGTGTCGCTGAAGTAGATTTCATGCTTGGTTATGCGTATTTTGTCCATAAACATTTTTTTTCTGGTCATGCTCATATCTGGCTCTGACTGAGCTAGTAGGCATGATAATTATTGTTTACATTTTCCCTCGGTAACAATTTTTTCTAAAAACTGTAGAGTATAAATTGAGTTTAAGAGACATTCACAAATACTTTCTTATGCCTCATTGTTCTTCTTTGCAGGAAGATGCAGTTCCATGCTCTGAGGAAAAGGAAGCTCAAAGCTGTCCATCTTTTCATCCTGAAACATTAGAGAATCAATTTGCAGAGGTATAGCCAAAGGGATGGTAATTTGTTTCAGCCTTAATGTCTGCTTAGTTGTCCAAGTCTCACCTATGCTGGCTACTATCTAATAGGGGAGAAGTGAGGACACTATTGGTGATAAGCGTGACAAGGAGGCTGTGATTATCCAGTTTGAAACACCAGAAATGACCCAATATCTGGTAAAATAGCTGAAGTTTTACATTTGAGAAAGGAAATAGAAAATTATGAGTCGTCTGATTTTGAATTAGCTAATTCATGACTAATGAACGTTGTGTTGCTTTTGACAGGAAAATGTATGCATGCCTGAGAAAGATGAAGTTCAATTACTGTCAGAATTGCAAGACTGTAATGATGATATGGTATACTGGCTTAGCTTATTTATTGCTGTTTACACCTGCTGTGTTGAATATGTATGACACATCACATAACTTTGATTGCTGTGGGACTTCTATATGCTAATGGTGACGGACAGACCTACTGAGTAAAAAATTGTCTTCATATTAGTCTATTAGCTTGGTGTTGCTGACAAATTAATTTCGTTTACCAACTGATAAGTCGTACCCCCCCTCAAACCCAAGTTATTTGCAACAGTTTTCTTTTTTGGATGTCCCACTTTAACTGCCTCATACCTTTTATAGTTTTATTGATAGGCTTAACTGTAGCTTTCTCTAAAGCTAGCCCCCCAGGGTTCCTCTCACTTTTTTTTTTTGTCTACTTCCTATTTTCCTTGAAAATCACGTACAACTTAAATGCTGCAAGTAATTTGGGAAGGAGGGCGTATTAGCTCGAGCATAACTACAGCATGAGTAATTGGCATTGACAAGTAAGGAGTTGCTGAAGCCTAAACAAATGTTTCTCTGAAATTTAACCTTACTCACAATTATGTTGTCTTTAGAAGGCAAGCAACTGCAAGAATCTTTTATGGTAACTAATAAGCTAAGGAGTCCAGAGACGCGGTTAAGAAAAAATCAATGAGAGCATGGTAATGTTTGAATATTAGATCAGTGTAGTGGAGTACATCTAGGAGCAAAGGAAGAAAAAGTCACTCAGCCAGTTGGATCCTAAGCTGTGTTTGTTTCTTGGAGGAAGAATAACTGCTTAAAATACAATGGGTAACTAGGGCACGCTGTCAAAGCATGTTGGAGCTAATGGTCTTGCTTACCTCATCAAACCTTGTTTATGATGCATGTGAAAGGTCATGTTGAGTTGAAATTTGGCAACTGAACTGTTTATCAGTTGATGCAAATTTAGACTTCAAGAGATTCTTCAGTGATGTAATTTTCCATCCTTATCTGCATCTAAATCATAATGCATGGGGAATTTCTGATCAAATGTCTTTGTGATTAAGTAGTTGATGATTCTGCAAAGCAATTAAGTTCTAGTTTCTATACATTTATTTATTCTATTGATTGATACTTGCAGGAAATGCTCAACCGTCTGTGTACAGATCGATATGATCTTGATATTAATGATCCTGTGAACTCGGTTGATGTTATGTGTGTAGACTATGATATGACACTAAAGCTTCACATACCGGATGAAGTTGATCTCTTGCCAAACAATATTCGTCTCTGTAGCACCACACCACCTTTTCTTGAAATAGAAGAGATTGCACCAGAAGAATTTGCATGCCTTCGGTTGGAAGACGAATGGGACTCTCTGTTTGGATCCTGTGAAGAACAAAATTCTGCTCATAGTATTGACCTGGAACTTTGTTGCCAAGATATGCTTGTCTCTGTGGAAATCGATATTTTGGAGCATATTTCTGATAGTCACTCATCAAAGCTGTCCCTTGAATTTTGGTTTACAAGCCTGAATATGGATCAAGATATTAATCTCCTACAACTTATAGATACTCCTTTTAGAGAGAAAAACACTGAATTGGTGGATGCTTGCCCTATTCCCTTTGCCGATGCATTGTTGTATGAGGAAGTTAGGATGCTTGATCTGGACTCCTATGACATTTTTGAGGCACATGCCACTTGGCAAACAACTGAAGAAACCGACCTGTGCAATATGCTTCACGACATGCCCTTAGAAAGTTTTGATGAACTGGTCGTTAATTGCGAGCTAGCAATTATTGATGGCACTTTCACATCACTGCCTGTCCCCGATCTCATAGATGATGAGAAGATCTGGTCATTACATGTAATTTTTGATAAAATTTTCACTGAACTTGAACCAGTTCCCCTGTCCACCTCGGATGAAATTTATTTGGATTGGCATGTTTTGGGAAGGGATGAATGCAATGGGGATATAAATGCTGCTATTGAGAAGGTGTTCAATGATATTGAAGATTATACAATGGTTTCTAACGTGAAATTTTATGATGACAGCATGCTAGTGCTTGACCTTCTTTTATTAGATGGTCCTTCAGATGGACTAAATACAAGAGAGAACAAGGTAACGATGCCTTCTGGAGTGAGCTCTACAGTAAAATATCAGAATGATAAAGTCACATCAGTGAAGACACCAGAAGAGGACTGCCAAATCATAGAAATAAAAAATCTTACAGATGCTGAAATTGAGAAGTTTGTATCCAGCAAGTTGTCTGATGATGATTGTCAAATCATAGAGACTGAAGGAATATGTGATGATGATATTCATAAATTAGTTTCATCTGTTGAGTCGATACCTCAGTTCAATGATCTAGATTTTTTCTTAAATCCCAAAAAAGCTACTGCTGGTATGAGAAGTGGTCAGAAAGTCACGCCACTAGATGCTAAATCTATGCTCTGCAGGGGTCCTCACAAGAAAGCAACATCCCCTTCATGCAGCATTCATATGCAGCAGTCTGATATACGATTGCATATGGTTATCTTGCCTGCTAATATCAACGTCCTTGTTGATAAACTTCACCAAAGTTATCTGGAAATTCTTAGGGATGATTTAAAACTGAGCAAGACCGAATTCCCCAAATTAAGTTTTAGTGATATGAACTTGCTCAAACTTTCAGAAGAGAAGCTCATGGATCACCTGAACAGATTGTCACTGCATAAATCTTTTAGTGGTGATGTGGATGACAATACTTTGAATTTTGTCACCTTGTGTGCTATCAAACGAATGACGTGGTGCCTATGTTTTTGTGGTATCTACAGCCTCCATCTCTTTGTTTACAAACTGTTTCAGAGACTGGGTTCTCTTAAACCAAGATTAAGCTTTCTTCATTCCTTGATTGAGGATGCTTATTGGGTTGTAGATAAAGATGTAACCAAGTCTCATCCGTCACTTGCCACTATCAAGGAAATTTTGCTACAAAATGATAATAGAAAAAGGAGAGTATTGATTATAGCTCAGCAAGCTCTATGGGAACCACTGAAGAGGCTGTTGGCTTCCGTGGACATACTATTTGCTGAATTAGATCTCTCCATGCATGATAATCAGCCAGATCACTTGCAGACAACATGTTTGTTGGTGCCACATGAGTAAGTTGTTTTTTTTTGTTTTAACAAGTGTAGGTTTGTTTAGGAAAATAATTCTGTTTTCATTTGGTGATCTTGATCCGTGAAAATTCAACACCTATATTAGGAGCAAAAATAGAACACTTGGTCCGCTTTGCTAGTTGCTTGGAGATCTCTCTCTCTCTCTTTGTTTATTTCACACTCATTCACACACACAGACACTCACGCACTCATACACATTCATGCATGCGCTCGTGTACAGAAACAAATTGCTTCTGTTATCAAGAAATTTTGGAGAGCATTGATTAGTGATTACTTCAGGTGGTAGAACTGTAAGCATTCTAGATCTGGTTAGCACATTATTCCTTAATATGTGGAGGATTATTCTGTGGGAGGAGCCCCATTTTTGACGTAGTAAGTTCTCGGTTGACTTTTGCGTTTGATCTTTTGCTTGATCTTGCACTTGTTTCTGTTTACCTCTTACAAAGATTACGCATGACATTTAATCAATTAATATTGCTTTGTTGGCAAATTGCTTACAATAGTTTAGCATGTAACCTTTGCTTCTTTATTGTCTAGGTATATATCTCCATCAATCCTAGTGCAAGAATTTGAAGTTATCGTGGAGTATGGAGGTCCAAGTGGGTTTTCCAAAGTGTCAACTCTTTACCATGAGTACATTGGCTCTAAAAAACTACATTTTTTGAAGGTTGAGCTGGATGACGTTGCCAAAGCACTCTGTGAAGGTGTCATTGTCACTTCAAATGATAGAGATACAATTGTGAGTCGACCGATCACTCTCATGATCTTTTCTCCTTTGGTGAATGCTGATTTAGTTTGACTTTTTAATATTTTATGCTTTCGAGTCAAGTGTATACTTCTTGATCGTACTCGGCAGTCTTGTACTCTTGCAATCTATCCAGCTGAGGTCAAGGCTAAAAGTTAAGAACTCAAGTCATAGTCGAGGAAATTATATGGGATCTATCCCTAGAAAACCTAGATTGGGCCAAGCCCAACTCATCAGTCACCCTCCAATCTACATTGCAATGCAACTTGTGAGGACTGAGGCCAATTTTTTTTAACCCTTCTAATTCTTATGGTTCCTTTTAGACTTCAATCTTATTCTGCTTGAGCTCTCAGCTTTTTGGGCTGTTACATTGACTCTCAGGTAGGTTTTAAAAAATACATATTCATTCATTTGATTGTTGGCTGGATGATTTCTGTAGGCATTTGTTGGTTTCAGAAACATCTTTCAACTCTTCTGTAGAACTAAAAATTCAAGCTATTAAGTTTCTGAGTCCTATAAGCTTGTGCCAATGCTTTGCAATTAATATCTCTTAGTAAGCTGACTGGCTGTATTGTTACTCTTAACAACCAGAAATTGGAAGAGCTATTGAATTTTGGACCTATCAAGGGGAAAGGCAATAAGATATCTCCCGAAGCTTCAAGTGGTACAAATACATTCGATATGCCTATACATGTTTCTAGCACAGCTCAAGAATTTAAACCACAAAAGCGCTGTGAATTATCTTTCCCAGATATGATCATTATCGTGAACACTCAAAATGTTGATAAGGAGATGATAATCTCTCGGAGGAGCACATACCAGAAGATCTTAACTATAGAGAAGAGAGGAGTACAAGTTGTAGAGAGGGATCTAATTCTGCCTGTTGATATAATAATCAATTCTACTATGTGCATAGTATGGTATGACTGCAAAAATATTGGAAAGAAAGCCAGTTCTCAAGATGAGGGCGCTTCAAGCGTTCCTCTCTGCATGGAGAATATAGCAGCAAATGTACTGACGTCTCTTAGTTTTGCATTCACTACCTGCATTCTGGTAACTTTCTTGACTTATCCTGCATTATTCTGGATTTTCTTTGTTTAAAATTCGATTATATATTATAGTGTGAACTGGGAATAGAGGGGAGACTTTTTTTTCATTAGTGGGCATGGTCAAGCTGCTTTGATTTATATATTCTGCTATGTTGTTGTCGTCTCTTTTTCTAGCATGCAGCTTTCGTCTGCACGACGTATGCAGCTTTTGTTCATAGTGTAGTATTCTTGGTCTTATTTACTTGTTTATTTCTCATAGCATGAAGTCATTTGGTGGACTTGTTTCTAGGTTCGGGTGTCTTTGTTACTTCATCATAGAGGTTGCTTTCTGACCTCTTCTGACATAAAATGAATGCATCGTACTGTATGTGAATAAACCCCTAGACAATTGTTTTGAAAAGTAGGACTGCGTTATTGTTCTTTGGTTCAAGTCAATTAAGGTTGTTTCGTGTATTTCCTTCATGCTTTGCGCCTTTACGCTTAGCTTGCTAGATATCGCAGCTCTGAATTATAACCTCTTCTTTTGTGTTTTTTTTAAAAGATATTTGAGGGAGACATCAACTTCCTTAGTCCTGTAATGGAATCAGCAGATGAACTGTATGCAGCAGCAGCTAGTCTTGGCACTTATTTACAGATCTTCTGTTCCAATTCATTTGAACTGACAGAAGAAATTATATTGAATTACATTGGGCATTCAGGGAACATGTATAAAGGGTTACTTTCTCGAGTTCCTGAATCAGAGACACTCGCTGAATCATTCCTCACTATGTTCCCTTCTATTAATCCACTCTCAGCACATGCAATTATCACTAGTGGATGCGTGCTCTTGGAGTTCCTTGAGTTGACAGCTGAAGGGAGGGTCCAAATACTTAGAAAATATCATGTACCTGATGAAAGTGTTAATCTTTTCTCTGCCTTGTGCAAATACGGAGAACGGGAAGAATCCAAGTCTGGAGTGACCGACTGTTCTTCCTCGGTATCTTCTCCTCCTGATTCAGGAAATTTTATTGGAAGAGTCAACTCAGAAAATAGAAAAAGAAAATTTGTTTCAGGTTCCTGTGATGCTATGTATGACTTCAGATGTTCAATACCATCCAACAACTATGTAGATGGTGGATTGATGGATCAGGGAGTGTTGAAGCCATCGAAATCAAAGGTCTCTGGAAGTCCTAGTAAATGTCTACAAGATAAGCTGCCCGACTTCATGTTGGATGATCAACTGTTTCGTAATGGAGATGCACCAGATACTACCATATATATGGATGCTTCTACACCATGGCATGAAACAAATATCACCAAGGCACCAAAAATTTCCCAAATGAAGGATGATTTTGTTAGATCTACCTTACTTGTGAATGATGGATTTTCCAGTCTACAGAAATCAGGTAGCACAGTTAAAAACTCACGAGAAGATAAATCAATGGACATTTTCAAGGATCTGCGTGAAGATTTTGCTGGTGAAGTTGTAGATATTTTCGACAGTTCTTTTTTTGATGGGGACTTTCAAGTAGATGGAACAACTGTGAAGTCCTCTCCAATGGTATCTAAGACTGTAAAAGATCATGCTCCCACATATCATAGGACTGCCAGAAGATTATCATTTAGTAGCAGCAGTGGTCCGGACATCCCAATGGCTGATGCGATGGATAAAAGTTGTGGGATAGAAGATAATGGACAGTTGAGGGCAGATAATTTTTTTAGTGGGGTAGAATATAACTGGAGCAACATAGACTTTGTTGCCCAAGAGCAACGTGAGGGGACTGGTAGAAGTATACTGGAAAAATCCATGCAAAATGCAAGTGACCAATTATCAGAAGGAAAGAATGTGCCTTCCTACGGGGAAACACCGCTCTCGAAAGCTATTCTTTCAGAGCAACTGCGACAAGGTTCACCTTGGACAATAGAGTTTCTGAACCGTATTAAGGAAAAGAGGAGGTTACGTCAGCAGAGCCAGCCATGTGCTTCTGTTCCACGCACTGGTTATCATGGGAAAGTCACAAAAGCGACAAAGAGAAGAAGCCCATCAATTCTTGAATATTACAAATACCAGAGTAACAGCACGCCTAGAAAGTTAGCTGAGCAGAAAAAGGACAAGAAGCATGCTCAGCTGCAAAATGAGAAGCCTTCAGGATTTTACCCAACTTGGACTCCAATTGACAAAAGAGCAAGACGGGTATGTTTTGTCGTATTAATGGCTTCTTTTTTTTGCTTCATTTTCCTCTTCTGAAAATCTAATTTCATGAATTGCAGAGTCTATCTTATGCAACAAATGGAACTGGAAGCCAAACTAAGCTTGTTTGGAGTGATAACACCACTTGTTGTCAGGACAGAAAATTTTCAGGTCGAGTATGAGATATCTGAAGAGTTGCTAATCATGACAGTGTGTTTAGGGAGCATCATACATTGATTGTAAGTAAAAGACTACAGGTTTGTCTTGAACCTTCTGTAATTAAATGAGATTTAGATAAACTACCTATTAATTAGATTAGGCATTGTTTGTGGAAAGGTTTATCCTAAATTTCAACAAACCAGAATTGTTTGCAAAAGTTCTACATACACGAGAGGATAGGAGCTACATTTCAGTGCTTCATCTGTAACTTGTTTGCATCTGCATCACCCTCGTACCAATATATCAGGTTTTTAATGCTCCAGCTAGATGTTTGACAAAGAGACCTAATCTTATTTGTTTAATATCTAACATTTGGAAAATGATCAATAGACTAGGAGTCTATAGGGGGAAAGTAATATTGACTATCTGCTTATGCATGTGATCTTAGTTTCTGTTTTTCGAAGAGTGCATGGTGGTATACATGCATGTCATGATTGACATCCAATACAATGTAAACTCATTAACGTTTGCAATGACTTTCAATCTGAATTTTTTGCAAAAGAATTTGTGCTATGCCTAAATTTTTCGCATTCATTAGGCAATAGTTACATGCTTGTCAGTTGTGTTATAGAGTAATTTTGATGTTACGTTCAACAATTGCAAGCACAGATCAATTTATTTCCATGATGATGCAAGTTTCTGAGAGTATTTTTTTTTCTTTGGCAAAAGCCTATCTTGATTTAATTTTTCCATAAATTATGTTAAGGAAAATTTGTCAATAAATACCATACTTTGGACACTCTTTGAAATAAATACATAGGCTGTCTAAAATTTGATATAAATACCAAGGGTCACTAATTTTTTTGGAATCATTACCACTTAACGGAATCTTGCAAAAGACATTAATTTTGCTCCGTTAGTGGCACATGAAATTACGATTTTACCCTTCCTCCACCATCATCACCGCCCTACCACATGCGACAACCATGCTTTCCACCGTTGCCACCACCATCACCCCTACTTACCCAAAACCACAACAGACTACAAAACCACCACCACCACCACCTCCACCCGCTCAAAGTCATCCCACCCCAACACCCTAACCAACTACAAAACTACCATCACCTCTACCTATCAAAAAATCAACCCACCCCACGATACTAACCAACTACAAAACCACCACACCCTCGTAATGGTGGTTAGGAGAGAGAAAAGGATCGCAAGGGTAGTGAGTTTCGTGGGGTTTTGGTGGTCGTGGTGGTGGAGGAGATTAATGGAAGGTAAGAAGGTAGTTTCACAGCATGCCACTAACGTAGCAAAATAACGGTTTTTCGAAAATCTATGAAGTAGTAGTGATTCCAAAAAGAAATAGCAGATGTTGCTATTTGTATAAAATTTCAAACAACCTAGGTATTTATTTTAAAGAAGTGCTCAAATGTGGTATTTATTAACAAAATTTCCTTATGTTAATAGGCTTATAAACTTTGAATATGCTTGCTGAAGATATGATAATCATGATAGGACCGGATATATAATCAAATACTAACTTAACTATTTCCAGCTGCCAGCTCCATTCACACAGGGTATGGCAGATATAGGATAGGCCTGATAGGGCATTGTATTTTTTGTTTGTTATTGGACAGTTTTTGGCTCTTCCAGGACACTTATTTACTTGATTATTTATCTGATTTCTAAGTGGGCCCAGAGGCATATAATAAACTTAATATTTGATAAAAGAATGTTAATAATGAAAGCGGTCTTGCTTCTTGGCACACTATCGTAATCATCATATCTGTTAATTGTTTTGATACACAGAGATGGGTGTTTCTTCTTCATCTTTTATCCTAAATTCTATCAGGTATTGAATAGTTACTTCTTTTGACCATTCCTCAAGTTGCGTATGGTCATTACAAGTTGTTGCCTTTCACCCTCAACCTCTGCAAACTTTAGGCTCACATCTGAATATTTCTCTTGCATTTCTCTTAGCTCATCTTCCATTGTTTTGTTCTTATCTTTCAGTAATGCCACCTCTGTTAGTAAATCACTGGCTTGAGAATCAGTGACTTTCTTCTCTGTGCATGTGTCTCTTCTGCACGAGAAATTTTCCAGCATAAGCAGAAGTTCCATGTCAACTAACAAGTAAAACAAAGTATGAATTAGAAAAGTTTGTGCTCTGCACCTTTCCCCTGATGTTTTGCTGGCTCCATTTTGCAGTGACTTGGCTGAAGTTGCTGACTGCTGTGATTTTTTCCCTGAATTTTTTCTATCTTCCACCTTGCTACCACTCTCAGGAGATATTCCACTGGATCTGACTGCCTGTAGATTGACAATATGTTTCTTAATTTTAGCTTCAAATGTATTATTAGTGATGCTACTCTTGTACTTGAAGGAGCACCATATCTTTTCATGGAAGAATATAAAGCCAAAGGCACAAAAATAGTAAAAACAAAACGAAAATGAAAAAAAAGCAAAGATACCATGGTACACGACTTTCTAGTCTTAGAACGACTTTCATTTGGGGGAGAATATGAAGAATGCTTTTGGGACTCTAAGCAAGGGATGGAGGTCTAATTGAATTTAGCAAAAGAACCAAATGCAAAAGTCATTGAACTCTTCGATAGGCTTGAGTCTCTGATGATCTAGTCGAGTCAAGTGGGTTGGAGACTGGATAACCCTGTAATTATATCTTATTGTTTGAACCTGAGCTTGTATATCCATTCTCAGTGTTGCAAGTCACTTAATGTAATAGTGTTAGCTTTGGATTAATGGAAGATACTGAGATTTGGAAAAACAGCCATCTATTGACTTACTAGCTTGAAAACTTGTAGATAGTACAGCCTCATACCTAAGGTTAACAGAGGACATGAGTCTCAGCATCTCAGGCATGGAAGTCATATGTTGATATGTGGTAATCAACTCTATTAATGTACATATCATGACGTGCACTTTTGCGTTATGGTATTTGCTTCTGTGATAAGTAATTTCTGGGGGCATGGAAAAGGAAAGGGCTTGCACTTATTTCTTGTTTATTTGTGAAGAAGAAAGTTATGCTACAGAATAACTCTGCGTCTTTTATTTCTCTCTTTTTATTATTTACAACAAACTCTAATGCAACACTTCATATTTATATAGCTGCAAGTAATGTGTTTTGAGCCTAAAATTTTGGGTTTAGTGAAGCTTTCTGGGAATCTTTCTTTTGTATTATAAGACACCTAAGTACCTGATACTTCCTTTGCAGAATGATGGTTGAGCTCTTTAACATGATCTTTTGTCGGAAGTTAAAACCAGTAGCACTATGGATTAGTAACCATTGCCTCTAAGAGGCTTCTGGCCGGGCAGGGAAAGAGGCCGGGGGGAGGGGATGCAGAATGACGGTAGAGTTCTCTAACATGATGTTTTGTCAGAACTCAAGTTTCGGTACCACTATGAATTGGTAACCCATTGCTTCTAAGAGGCTGGGGAGCAGGAGGGGGAGGGTTTCAGGTGTACACACAGCCTTACTCTTCCTAAAAGGTTTGTTTTCAGGACCCTAAATAAGACAGCTGTCACTATCAATGAGAAATAAAAGACAGTTCAGTGGACATCTGATGTAGTCCATTGTATGGTAACATGAAAACTTTGCGAATAAAGGCACTGGTAACTGGTAAGAGGTAATAGTGCTGCACTGGGATGTGTGATATCTTGATATCTAATAAATAAGGAACTAGGACATAAAAATATCACCTTGAGCTGCTTTATTTTCTCCTTAAGAGCCGATACATCCTTGGAGCTGCTATCCTTGAACTTCTCAAGATGTGCTATTTCATGATCTTTCTTCTGCAGATTTTCCTTCTGCCTGGTTACTTGCTTTTTGAGGTTCTCATTATCCAACTTTATATCAGACAATCGGGTTTTCAATTCATTGTGCTGAACTTGGAGTTTTTCCAATTGTAATTGTACGCCAGCCATAGCATCTTCCTTGTCTTTCGAGGATCTTAGGACTTTGAGCTCCTCTTGTGCTTGATTTATCTCTGTCCTCGCCATGGTATATTTTGTCTCTAGCTCTTCCCTGTCTGTCTTTGTTTCTTGAAAAGACTTCTTCGTCTCATCAAGTAGTGTCTTCATTTCTTCAATCTTGTTTGTGAAGTCATAATTGTCTTCTGTAAGCCTTTCTACTTCCATCCTAAGTGCTTGATTCTCATTTGACAAGGCTTCACATTTTTCCTCTACTTTCTTTCTGCTATACTTAAGCTCCACAGTCTCATCTTTGTGTGCAAGTACTAGTTGCGCAAGTTTGTTCTCTTTATCTTTTAATTCTGTTGAAAGCCTTCCCACTTCAGCTGTATATTGATCTTGTACTAACTGAAGTTCCTTGTTAGCTTTCTCAAGATGTTCTTCGAGAGTAGTTGTATGAAGGCGTAGCTCCCTAGCCTCAGCTTCTGCCTTTGCAGTCAAATCTTCATTTTCCTTGAACTTTGTTTCTAATTCTTCCGAAAGTTCTCGGAACTCCTCTTGTAGTCTCTGGGCTGCAGAAGCATTATCTAGTTTTGTCCTTCTCAAGGTGTCCTCTGCATGAAGGGCTCTTTGCTCGAGCTCATCTTTGGCATCAGTCATTTCTTTGAGCTCATCTTCAAATTCTACTTCCTGTTTTTCCAGTTCATACTTCAAATTGTTTACTTGCGTTTCAAGGTCGTGAATCACATCTGAAGATTCACAGAATTCTTCTGCTTGCTTCTGAATTACTTTCTCCAACCTTGCTATCTGACATTCAAGTTCTTCCACTTTCCGCATATTATGTGTGCACTCTCTTTCCTTTTTAATCAGCTCTAGTTGCTTCTGATTAAACTTTGAAGAGAGATCATCATTATCCTTTTTTGCAATCTCACAATCTTTAGAAAACTGTTTGATCTGCTTTTGAAGGGTTTTATTCTCTTCCACATGGTCTTCCAATTCACCTTGCAGGTTTTCGATCAGTTGTTGCAACAAATGTACTTCTTTAGAATCTCTGTTTGGGCTTGGAGCTTCTTCTACTTCTCTGTCACCAAACAGTTCAAATTCAGATTTTGGTTCCTGAAATCCTTCAGATGTTCTGTCGCTTTTCAATTTTTTGGTAAGATCAGCCAACTCAGTCTCTTTCTTACCTAACTTTTCTTCAAGGTCCCTCACCACAAGAATTAATTCTGAATTTGAATCTTGCGTCCTTCTTAGCTGTGAACGAAGAGCCCTATTCAAATCCTTTGTGTGGACTAGGCCTTCTTCAACTTCATTCTGGCGATGCCTCGATTTCTTACCCTCAGTTCTCGTTTCCTTTGGATGTTCAGTTCCATTTTCTCCATTTTGCTCTGACCTGATTTTTTCAGTTCCTCTTCTGAATGCATCTCTTTCCTCTTTTAGTCTAACCACTTTCCCTGATAATTCTTGTGCCCTTTTTGTTTCCTTCACAGCTTGCCTCCTTAATGACAGTAGCTCTATGTCAGTTACCTCTGCCTGTCTCTTCAAAGTAAAAATCTCTCTTTGGAGCTGTTCAACGAGACTCTTAGGAGGTTCTTGCTCTTGTTCTCTTAGAAAATTCTCATTAGTATCCTCCACGTAGTTGGTAATATCATCCTCTGAACTCCAATCGAGCGTTATGGGCACTCTTGTTTGATGTTCGTTGTCTGCAGGACTAGGGGTTCTAAATACAGGTTTGTTAGTGTAGGCTGATTGGTCACTGCTGGTCTCCTGATGTGCTCTACTTTCTTTCTGTTCAAATAAAGAATTTAAGGTGTTTCCATTCCTTGAGTTCCTTTCCTCATTGTCTAGAGAAGTTGTGTTGTAGTAGTCATCCTGCCATGTGAGAGAGTGATTAACTTGAGAAATGACATCAGGTGGTCTTGTAATTTCATTCTGGAAATTTTCTATCTTGGACTATGTCATAAAACGGATATTTAGACATCAGGTGACATACAAGTTGAAGATTAGTAGATCAAAGACTTTACTTTGTGGGCAACAAAATTCATGTCTCCTTCTGATTGATAGTTTCTGTCATGACTTTGGAAGCTGCCCTCATCGATATTTGATGCTCCAGTGTCTTCAATATCCATCTGAAGCTCCCTGAGAATAAAGTTAGATGTATATAATCATCTTTATCAAACTTTTGGCATGACAGAAGGCTGGCAGTGCAACACTTGATATGCTTTTGACATTACCTTTGATCATCAGCTCCTTGCATATTCTGAATCATGACCTGTTTTAAAGTAATTACCAATTAGAGTTGCCTTAGGATTACAATTGATCAGAAATATAATGCTGGGAGGCTGTATAATGTAGACGGTGCAAATATGGTGTATTCATCTTTAATTAGCAGAAATTCTAATCTTCTCTTCTAAACGTTAAAGCTAACTTACTTGTTCACTTCACTTTAGTCCTAAGCTTTCATCTTTGATATAAGCAATGACACTTAGAACTACCACATTACAGCAAAATTAGTTGCAAATAGGGCAACTTTATGCTTACTTGTCATATCGGCTGAGAACTTTATACTTATGCGAAATAGGGACAATGTTTTCACTCTTTATTTCTGTTTCTTTTCGAGTTAATCGGTCTGGGGAAGGACTGATCAGTTGAATGCTAAGCTAAATAAGGCACGAAATGTAGAGTACTCACATGTAAAATTGCTCCGGTGTTTGAGGACTTAATCGGCAAGGAGATTGTGGATGGTGTTGTTGCCTCGACATAGTCTGCAAGGTTAACAAAAACTTCTCCCAAGAAACCAGCTTTTGATGATCCCTGGCAATGTTCAACAGAAGAAGTTTTTAATGCAGATTGAAGAAAAAGCCACAAATGACAAGAACGCAGAATATTTTCCTACCGTGGAAATTATAAGCTGGTAAATTTTGTCGTGAAGCTTCCCTGTTTTTGTCTCCCTTGTGAATTTTACTGTTTCATATACTGGATTTTCCCATGTACAGATTCCATCTTGAACCGCAGCTTTTCCCAATCGAACTGTTGGTTGGCCAACATCCACTGGAACCAAAGATATCATAAGCTTTGATTTGGAACCTGGCACCTGAGAATGCAGAAGTAAAACAATCAATAATCCGGGTAAATCATATCTTGAAATCCCTCTATCTTTGATCACATTATATCTGTCGTTTGCAAGTGTAAAATCATAATATAAACTACTAATTGTTGATATTGTTCAACCATAGGAAGGGGGAAAAAAAATTGATGCACCAATGTTGTACAATTCTAATGTAATGTAATTTCCCAACTCGAGCCCGTTGAAATAACAGCACAAACAGTTCATAATTTGAAATCATATGCAAGAAAATTCTAGTGGACTGGAAATTTTTTCACTAATTTGACTTCCTTAAATTTTCTCGACGATTCACTTCGGGGTTAGATTGATACCTGAGTTGCTTGAAACTGTAACATGAACACAACTTTGATCTTTTCATGCCTCCATCTCCCCACTTTGAACATCTTGGACCCTGAATAACTCAATTTAGAATTCACTCAACGAATGAAGATCCTGCAATATTATGTTTCTAGTTGGTAATTCCTCTTGTGTTTAGTTGGTATAATATCCCCTTCTGTTTACTATTCTCGTACATTGGTAGTGAAGTTCTGATCTGAAGAGATGTAAAGGAACAGCGCAAATATGGTATTTAGAAAAGAATTTCAGAGATCTCTTTCTCAGTGAACTTCCTTCCTAAGCTACAAGTTTGAAAAATAATTGTTGTTTAGTGAACTACACAAGTACACAACTAGTATAACAAAATAGAAATTAGTTACAAGTTGTATATCTTTCTGTCTCCCCGTTTTTTCTTTGTTCACCTTTGGAGATCTAGCCTTTCAACTTTTGATATTTACATAATTACCCTTTCATTACATTGCTTGCAAAATGTGGTCCCACCCACCTAGGCCACTTCTTAAGTAGAATTAAGTCCTTGAGGTAAAAGTATTAATCCAAAATGTTAGGTAAAACCAAAGGAAACCAGTTACCATCAGGACAAGAATGGATATAGCTAAAGAAAGAAGCTTCTCTATCATTCTCTGATGAAAAGTTGGATGTTGGCTGTGAGAACAGCAGCTGGATATCACGTGAGTTCTGATGTTTATATAAAGTAGGCACGTGATGAGGAGCCTTCCTAGTTAGATTATAAATATCTTAAGTTAAATATAAAAAAATTAGTTCGATTCTCACAAATCTTACTTCAATAATTCATTATGGCATTTTATGCAGATGGTCTGTCTAGTCCATGTCTCAGTTTGCCTGTGGTTAGCATTTAATTATCACAATGCTGCGCTGTTCTTGGAGTACATTAAAAGATCATTTTGATGTATCCATCAAAAACCAGTATAGTAATTCAAAATTTACTATTCTCCTCTTTTCTAGAGGTTGGCAGAGGATGTCTATTATACACTACTAAATACTATTTGATGTTTGTAAGAGTTGCAAAGTGTTAAGATTATAACCCACACATGAATTAGGAATAGTTGTGCTATATTAAAAAATTAGAGAGCGAATGACTAATATATAGATTGGTGGGTTACTCTACCTATCAGCAATTGGTTTTAAGATGAAACCCATCCAACTTTGTATGTGATAACTTTCCGACGTAAGCTTGTCTACAGACTCAATAAAATGGTTTTTTTTTTTAACTTTTATTATAAAAACTATGGTGTTGCTCAAAAGTTTCATGTGAAGACGGTGGTGATCTGTTTATGCAAGATCGTGCCACCTTTGCAGCATTATGTGAAAGACATAAGCACTCAGTCCGTTGACGGAACTTTGATGGTTGAGAAAGCGAAAAATATGACTATATCAGATACTTCATTATCTTTAAGACAAAACAAGTAGTTAGCACTTTGTAGGCTGGTAGCACATGGTAACATGTCTGTCACACATTAGTGCCAGATCACTATTCAATTACAATTTCTTACAGCCTATTTGAACTAAAGGCCCACCAAGGCTTATCAAAGAGAGAAAGTCTTTAATTAGGTTGCTATTATCTGATTTTGTCTAGTATTTTCCCTGTCTGTGCCTTTATTTTGGAAAGTCACTGTAATATGGACACCTTTATGTAAGGATTTAAGGAGTATGAGATGACCTTACTTCCTCTCTAATACTCCGTCATTTTACTTTCTCATAAAGGGCAAGAAAGTTCTAAATAAAAATATCACATAGAGCAAGATCGCTCTCTTAGAGAATAGCATGGTGGATATTCTCTACTCTAGACTCGAACTCGAGGTTTTTTTAGTTTTCTCATTTTATAGAACGGTCCTCTTTCGACCCTTCAGTTGAATTTTTATTATATCCCTTATGTTGAGCTAACCACCTACTCAATTACATTATTAGGTTCAGGGCATTTAATGTATTTGTATATTAAATAACGACTTAAAATTATTCATCGGTAGATATTGGTCTTGATTTTAATAACATAGGTCTATAACTCGACTTCATTTTATAAACATTTACTTTTTGTACAATGTAGATTAATCAATAAAATATTTGATCCAAGGAAAATATAACGGGGTAGTATAGAAAAATTTGAAATTCAAAGAATCAACCTTCTAAAAGTGGCATAATTACTTGGGATTGTCCAAAGTTCAAATGTGGTCTAACGATGGATGAAGTAGTTTTCTTTCTTTTTTCTATTTAGGTAGTAATAGGCAATACTCAACAGGCACATTCAATCCTATTATGAGTACTAGAGCATGGATTATAACCAAAGTTAAAAGCAACTTTTCATGGTAAAGAGTAAGTTTTTCCGTGTGCAGTTGTCGACAGTAATTGCCTATACACACAACTACTAATAATGTTGTGTAGAATGTAGATGTAGTAGCTAGTAATTATGGTCCTCTTTTAGACTAAATCAACGATATCACAAAGCCATATTATCCATTAGTAATACAAAACATGGTCAATTGGCTCATAATTTGTCACTCTCCAAAGCCTATGTTCTATGATAATATGATGGGAGATGCAAAAGTTTATAGCTTTTTGTGCACTGAATCATACTCCACTCCACTAGTGTAGCAACATAAGCATATCTTCTTCCACTATCAACTGGTGCCCACACTCCTATTTTTTTTTCCCTTATTCATGCCTCATTTGAATTAAGAAACACCTTTTATTACTTAGATTTACACGTCCCCACTTACCAGAAATATGTTAGTGCTGACTTTAAGTAGTAACATCTGACAACGTGCTGGGAACGCAGCTATTTTATCAAGTATACAACTCTATCATTAAGTACATTTCTCTATGTAATTAAGACATTTTAGAACATGTTCACGACGTTCAAGGTGTAAGCTTTTAAGGGAATGTATCCCTTTTGTGCAGAGAAAGATGATTTTAGCACTTAATTGGTCTTTTAACCACTGCTCACTTGCATAAGAAGGAAGTGGGTTTGATAGAGTTGGGCCTTCTGCTATGCAAATAATATGGTTGTTGCTCATAAAAGATGATCGGAACTGTTGTTAATGATCATCTACAATGTGTTTGTCTTGCATTTGCCTTAATTCTTTTTCACTAAATTATTTGGTTTATTTAAGGTGAAGGAATATGATTTTTCTTAAATGCCCTTATCTTTGCTCCCTCTTTCTTATTCCTAAACAAGGGGAAATGTCTCTCTTATCTCATTTTCCCCGAGTGATCGAACTCTTGCATCCAATTACATTGTTTTATTTTTATTTTTTTAATAATAAAAAACTTGTTAATTTCTTCAAATAGAATTAACTCTTGATTTGATTTTATTTGAAGAATAATATTGAAGGGTATATCGTATATCTTTGCTCTTTTTAAAGTAGTTTTTGACATGGGAATGCAAGCTGCTTGCACCTTTGAGTAGGTATCAAGATATGCTTTTGTCAGCTTTAAACCTCACAAGAAGGTTTGAAAGTACCGAAAGGAAGACAGGGAGGGAGATGGTTTAATGTACATGTGTAATATCTCATCATTTGGGCCCAGCTAGATAATGTCTATCAAGTTGGGCTTTGGATCAGTTAAGGGAGGCTGATAGAAGCTTCAGTATGTCTGGACTGTGCTTGGAAAGTTGGGCCTCTCTTGCCACCCCATGGACAATTCATGCCTTTTTTTCTTAATCAATAATAAAAAAACAACAATGCCACATAAATAAAGGGATCAGTTTAATGGAACGGGCTCACAATAATATATTATACATTAAATTTCATATGATATAATCAGTTTTATACAGTCGTTTTTTTTTTTGTGTGATAAAGTCAGTTTGAATTCGCAATAATATATTGTGAACCGGTCCATTCAATATGTTTTCATATTGGAGAGCATGGTGATTATAATTTTTTTTAAAAAAATTAGTCTTTTACATCATCAGTCCCAATGTGATTCGTGCCTGAACACTTTCTCTTCCTCTCTGGCTCTCTTATATTTGATCCAATAATCTGGCGTGAGTATAGGGATGGCAATCCAATCCGAATCCGACCCTAGTCCGCTCCGATTCGAAGGAAAAAATCCGAGTTGACTCCGACAAAAAAGGAATCCGATTCCGACTCCGTTTAAAAAATCCAACTCCGTGTCGGAGGAGGGTCGGAGTCGGATCTCATATAATAATCCGACATCCGAATCCGACTCCGACTTTGAGTCCATCAATCCTTTTTTCTTATTTATGTAATGTATTATTTATGTATAATCTGACTTCGACTTTCAGCCAATTGTATTATATAGGTTTATCCCACAGAAAAAATGATTAAACAATTGGAAGAAAAATAAGTCGGATCAGGTTCGGAGTCGGATGTTCGGATTTTAAGTCGGATGTCCGGATTTTAAGTCGGGTCGGATCTCGGAGTTGGATGTTCGGATTTTAGGCCGGATTCGGATTTTCAAAGTCGGATCTCGGAATCGGAGTCGGACTCGGATTTAAAATCCGACTTTCTGTAGGGTCGGAGTCGGATTATGCATAATCCGGTCCAAGTCCGACCCGTTGCCATTCCTACGTGAGTACGTGACCCTGTCCTGATCACTTCCCGAATATGTCTCCAAAACAACATACTACTATATTAGATCAGCAGTAGCACATATTATTCTTAATATAGTAGATCACAATTCACAAACCCGAATATGTCTCCGAGACAAGATATAATTTGCAACAAACTCATTCAACATTTTAAGAAATCAAATGATTGTGGCAGGCACGTACGTCAAACAATCCATGCATGACTAATGGATGGAGTGCCAAAATAATCTGAGGGTAGATCTCACAGGTTCCAACTTCCAAGAGCAGGTGACATCTTTTTTATTTTATTTTTCCATAAAGAAAAAGAAAACCAATACATTTGTTTATTGTTTTGTGTTGGTTTACAGGTAACTCTAGCATCATCATCTTTTTCATTTAACCACGAAGGATAAGTTCATATTTTTATCCCAAGCGTGGAAAGATGATGTTGGTGTTAAGAGCAACTCCGCTGACATATGTGGCACATGCACTGGCAGTAGTGTGCGCGGTGATGGTGTTGGTTTGGTGCAGCAGCTTCAGAGGTGGATTGGCCTGGGAATCTCCCAATAAAAGTCTCATCTTCAACGTAAGCTCTTATGCACCTTTAAATTTGAGTTATTATATGTATTATTTTCCCTTCTAAATTTGAGCGCATTTTATTATGAGACCATACATGATATAATGTATGTCGTAGTTGGTACTTATTTTTATAGTGGTGAAGTATCACAAGATTGAGATTCAATTTGTACAAAATATTGTGAGACATCCTTAGCATCATCGTCCATTCACATGGTAATACTGTAATGTAGATATTTGATGATACAAGCATTATGGGACGCCACTTGCTTTCACTTAGAAGGACCTATTGAGCTATATGGTGGGTTAGACCCAATTTTTGTGCCCAAAAAAGGGGATACAAGGAAAAGAAGAGGGGGGAGGTCAAAAAGGAAACTTTGTTATGTAAGTTTGTGGAGCTGATATGGTAGATTTTATCAACCCATACAGTATTTGCTTATTTCTTTCAGGAAGTGTACTTATTGATTTGAGGCTGAAGAGTTGGGATATCGTTAACCTAAAGACTAAAGTCATCATAAATTCATAACTATATGCAATGCAGGTACCTAAAATAAAATCCTTAGCTTGTTCACTATTCGTCTATTCACGTATACAATTTCGTCTAGTTCACTCCTGACTCAATTCCTGACATAAATATTACTAGGATAAAGAATCTAAAAGTACTGTACAGACTTTGGCCCTGTCACTTAAAGTCTATAACACCATCATCCACAAGTTAATCTACTTCACAACATTATGTGAAAATTCTTTGTGAATTTTCATAATTAGCTGATCTCTCTGAATTTCGATGATAAATGTACAAAAATATGTTACCAACGCTATATGTTTATATGATAAAGCAAGCTTGATGATGACAATCATTAATCTGTATGGTGTTTGATACTTCTATTTCTGACAGATTCATCCGGTGCTGATGTTGATTGGTTTCATCATAATTGGGGGTGAAGGTAATATCACTTAAGCTGATATTTTGATTGTTCACTAATGAATAAACATCCTTAGTTCTAATTATTATATGCTTGTTCAATTTAATGTAAAGTGCAGCAATTATAAGCTACAAATCTCTGCCCTTGAGGAAAGATGTAAAGAAAGTGATTCATCTAGTGCTGCATGCAATTGCATTAATTCTTGGAATTGTCGGTATTTGGGCTGCTTTCAAGTTCCACTATGAGAGCTCAATCCCCAACTTGTACAGCTTGCACTCTTGGCTCGGTATGGGCGTTATTGTTCTATATGGCCTCCAGGTAAATCCAGTCCAGTCTATATCGTCCCTGTTTAAACTGATAGTTCTCTTGCATGCTTGTAAAAATTCTCTTTGAAGATCAAAAGACTAAATGATCAATTCACGTTTAGTCATTGCTTATCGAAAAATGAATTGTTTATTACTACTATGAGCTTGCTGCGTTCCATTTAAGCTTTGTTTTGGTTAAAAGGATAACATTTCATGGAAATTTCACGGAATTTTGTTTGACAGTAAGATGATAAATGGAGGGAAGGAGAGGATGAAATTGAGGAACAACCATGAATAGAATTATTATTGTTTTGGTTTCCTGATCTTAGTGGCTCTGTATATTCCTGGGAATGATGTAAGATGCGTTTCTTTTTCTGCAGTGGATATACGGCTTAGGAGTATTCTTCTACCCTGGGGGATCTCCTCCAATGAGACGCGCTTTGCTTCCATGGCATGTGCTGATTGGGATGTTCGTGTATGTTTTAGCTGTTGCAAATGCAGCCATAGGGTTCTTGGAGAAGCTAACTTTCCTGGAGGCTGCAGGCCTTGAAAAATATGGTTCAGAGGCTTATCTTGTCAACTTCACTGCTATTGCCACTATCCTTTATGGTACCTTTGTTTTTCTAACAGTGTATGCTAAAAAAGATCAAGAGTGTGATGACGGTTTAAGTAGCTGAACTTGACAAAATAAAGTATCAATAAGGAAAATTTGTCAAACACTAAATTTGTCAAACACTACCTATTAATTTTCACTTGTCAAAAACAGCAACCTAATAAGAATTATCACAATTTTAATCTTTTATGGTTGTAATTTTTTGGATGTAATTACCTACATTAATATCTAGGAGTGGCTGAAGGATATCTCTTGAAAAATGTTATATATTTGATACTAAATTTTGTTTTGTTCGTCTACATAAAAGTACGTTAAGATCGTAGTACCTACCTAAGGTAATATCTTGGACATTAATTTTAGGCCTTGAACTTAACATGGATATATTATTGTTACATGCTATCCTAAAATCTCCAATTGTTGTCCAATCTTTTAACATATTTTTCAATCATACCCCCATTAGATTCACTCTGCCCCTCTAGCTCATCAAACATGCACCACCAAACATCCACTAGTAAACCACCATGACTAACACCACATCCACCTTTTGGCCACCCCTTGTCGGGCAGTATTGCCGATCTCTTCATACAAGAAAAATGCCTTCTTCGTTCACAACGTCAATCATAGTCAAGATGTCCCAAAAGGACGCCCATGCCATGATTGAAACATCCTAGAAGAACATCTTTGCCATGGTTGAAGTGTCTTTGCCATGAGTTGGTTGTCCTTTTAGGACACCCGTTTGGTTTGCCAGAGATAAAATAAAAATGGTTCCGGTGGGTTGCTACCATCCTGCAACTTTCAGGTGACCAAATTTCGGCAAACAAATGAAGTACAAATGGAGACGTTTGGAGATTTTAGGGCCACATTTAACTGCTCACTATTCTAAAAGTTTCGGCTAAGCAAATAATATAACTAGTAAATTTCGTGCTAGGAGATGCACTACTTATAGATGTACTCCTTGGATTACAAAGAGCTAAAAGGTGAAGGAATACATAAAGTTAGTGTAATTTCAATAGGTAGTCTCATGTTTTAATTCATAGAGTATCATTTGAGTGGTCTCTGCTAAGGGAAAACGAATAATATTTTGATCATGTGTTGGGGGTATAAAGTACTATGTATTGGTGTGTATTTGACACAGTATATCATAAATATTGCATTTAAAAAACCTAAAAAGTATAATATAAGTGCTTATTTTATTCACCATCTTTGTTACAATGATGATTATCAACCTCAAAATCAACCAAATATTTTTTCACAAAAACATCACATGAACAAATAAAAATACAACATCCTATAACTTTTAATGAAATGACATTGAAAATTTTCAGAAAAAGATCGGGTGATGCTAAAATGAACACATCGACTCCCTCTTCATCACCAACTCAACTCCATCCATCTCAAATTCTCGATTCAATTACTTGAGGCGGGTGGTAGAGGACATAAAGATTAAAGACACACGAATTCTAAACCTTGTGGGCCCAAAACCAATAGTACTTATCCTAAATTTAATCATGTGGGCCCTCTCATAAACTATTCCACGTAGTCCAATCCAATAATCTTATTTTTTTCATTTTCCTTTAAATTCTTTTTTTTTTCGAACGGCCAAGATTGCAAGTTTCCAAAGAAAGTTTTTTTTTTTTTTTTGAATCTCATAAGTCCAAATATCCTGTGAGAGAAGAACGATAAAACCCAACTTTATTATAACGACTTTCTGAGTTTCCATCTTTCTATTGTTTAGGGAAAAAACTAAAACGAAGAAGAGAGAGAAAAAGAAGAGAGAGAAAGAATGGCGGGAGAGATAAAAGCAACTCCATTGACGTTTGTGGTACACGCGCTTGCAGTGGCGTGTGCGGTGATGGTATTAGTTTGGTGTATCCATTTTAGAGGTGGTTTGGCATGGGAAGCTACCAATAAAGGCCTCATCTTCAATGTATGTTCTTCTTTCTAATTTCATCTCACCTTTTTTTTTCTTTTTTTTTTTAGGTGTGACATTTGGGGCTTTTTTTATTTGGCGCAAATTTGTTGGAATACCGGAAAATTTGTCATTAAATTTTTTTTTCTTTAAAAAAAAAAAAGTTGACTTACTAGGTGATTTGCAAATGGCAATTGATCATAGAAAGAAAGTATTTCCCAAAGTATAGGAGTGAAATGAGTATTTTATGATGTTATTTTTAGATGAACTAAAAAAAAATTACATTATGGTAATGAAATTAATTAATTAATTATGTTGCACGTAAGCATATTCTTTTTGGCGTAAAACAGCTAATTTAAATTGAATTGGAATGAAATAAATAGTGATATGTGAGAGTAAAACTATTGTCCAGAGCTGAACTGAACTGAATTGAAGTGAAAATAAGTTTGGGAGAACAGACTCATATTCAACATCACGGGTGATTTTTTTTTCTAATTAGAGGAAGATAATGTAATTGAAAGTTTCTAATTAAGGAATGGGTCCATTAGTTAGTTTCATTTGCTTATTTCTCTAATTCTTTCATAAGCATAATTGTAGTTGGTTTGGGCTTGATATAAATGCACAAGTGACAATAAATTAGACACATGCTTCTAAATTTGTTTCTAATAATGTAGTATGTTATAATAGTACAACTCTTTAAATTGATAGGTTCATAATTGCATTGATAGTTTGAGAAAAAATATTTTAGGCCAACATGTTTGATGGGTTTTGGAATTTACACACAATATATTAAGACCTGTAAATAACTAACTAAATAGGTTGTTGGTAAGAAGAATATGAATAGTATACAATAAAAGAGTTTGTGCACTTTAAACTCAGCAATTTAGATCCTGCACCAGGGTGTAGGATGAGGAACCTACACCTTGGCCAAAACTACGTAGTTTTGATGTTTTTAGGAGAGCCAAAATTTGGCAGGCTTTTGGCAGAATTTTTAGGTGGGCCAGCTCTTTTTCTCTCATCACTCACTCATTCCCTCTTTTTCTCTCTCATTTATTTTTCAAGAACCATTTCAATTATCTCTCTCATTTATTTTGTTCTTCATTTATTTCTCTCTTATTTTCATTCATTTCTATTTTAAATTTCCAAATGTTGATATTTGATTTTATATTCTGTTTTGCATTTTTAAAACTTTTTTTAATGTACAAATGCATATGGTTTGATGTACAATAATATACGAGTGTACATTTGGGGATTTTCAATGATCAAAGTATTGACCATCAGTGTACATTGTGATTTATCCTTATTTACGTTGGTTGCGGAACTTTTTTTTATTATTAGCTCCACCTACAGTTGCATGTACATGCACGTACATTGCATGTACACTTTGTTGGCATTCATGTACATTAAGTGGGTTACAATCATGTTGTTATGTGTTGACCTTTTAATCTAGTACCCATATTGAGTTTTTTTTTTGTTTTGTTTGTGTCTATAGAATATGTTATGCATGCATGTTAGTGAAGCTAATGTATATTTAGTCATACACAATGATCATTAACGCAACTTTAATGTACACAGAACAAAGTCAGCTCTATAAAATAACTTGAACATTCAGTCATAACAACATTGTACATTCAGGCTTAATAATTGAACAATCTTGTTAGAATAATTGTACATTGAGTCATATCCAGTGAACATTCAATCAAACAATAATGTATCCTTATTTTCAGTGATCAAAGTAATGACCATCAGTGTACATTGTGATTTATCCTTATTTACGTTGGTTGCGGTACCTTTTTTTATTATTAGCTCCACATACAGTTGCATGTACATGCACGTACCTTGCATGTACACTTTGTTGACATTCATGTACATTAACTGGGTTACAATCATGTTGTTATGTATTGACCTTTTGTTTTAATACCCATATTGAGTTTTTTTTTGTGGCACCTGGAGCACTATGAGGTATAGGACTGTAATTGTACATATTGAATTTCATTAGCGAACAAACATCAACACACCAGTGTACAAAGATTGCAAATTACTCACTTGACATCAGCTTTAGGAATTGGATTACTTTTATTCTATTATGTTTTTTTGTACATTCTTGGCTTCGTGGTTGTTCATTAACAAAATAAAAATGTACAATGACATCCCCCCATAAAATCGTCAATAACACACAATGAACAATAATAGACATCCAACAAAAAAAAAAAACTCAATACAAGTATTAAAACAAAAGGTCAACACATAACAACATGATTGTAACGTTAACCCAGTTAATGTACATGAATGTCAACAAAATGTACATGCTAGGTACGTGCATGTACATACAACTGTATGTGGAGCTAATAATAAAAAAAGATACCGCAACCAACGTAAATAAGGATAAATCACAATGTATACTGATGGTCATTACTTTGATCACTGAAAATCCCCAAATGTACACTCGTATATTATTGTACATCAAACCATATGCATTTGTACATCAAAAAAAGTTTTAAAAATGCAAAACATAAAATAAAATCAAATATCAACATTTGGAAATTTATAATACAAATGAATGAAAATAAGGGAGAAATAAATGAAGAACAAAATAAATGAGAGAGAGAGAATTGAAATGGTTCTTGAAAAATAAATGAGAGAGAAAGGGAGGGAATGAGTGAGTGATGAGAGAGAAAGAGCTAGCCCACTTTCATAAATACTACCAAAAGCCTGTCAACTTTTGGCTCCCCTAAAACCATCAAAACTACGTAGTTTTGGACAATGTGTAGGATGCTCATCCTACACCTTGGTGTATAATCTATTAATTGCTTTAAACTTTCTAACCTACCACTCCACTGTCCACTCCATGAAATGATGGGTGAAAAACAAATTTCTTTGTTTTTCTTTTATACGGTCTTGAAAATAAATATTTAACTTTTCAATATATTCAATTCCTTATTGATAAAAAATATAAAAAGTTGATATTATGAAACTACACATCAGAATAAATCTAACAAGATTCCACGTGAATATATTTTTTTAGGTATACAAATGAAAATATTTGATCAACGATTTTAGAGTTGGACCTTAAAAAAGAGAAACAAACACTATATTATGAAATGATGGGAATATGTGATTTCTAATTTCTAATTTCTAGACATTTCTTTAGATACACATATTGAGAAGATAATAAGTTGATTTTAATGGAGTGTATGAAAAGATAAGACGTGTCATCAATACCTATCTTGCAAGTTGCAATAAGAGTGTAATTGGCTGCTTTGATTGATCCTGTATCACTCCATCTATTAAATTTTGGGTATAGTGGGAATACAAGTGCTGTCTTCGACCTGCCTTTTGTCTGATTAATGTGAAACGTTTAAGTCGTGGAATTGGTCAATCAGTAAATTTATTAATAATTAACTTAGTAGTTAGTACTGCTTTTGATTTGTATTTTATTCAATTTGGAAGTTAGTGATTGACTCTGAAGCTCACCTTTACAATGTTCTAATTTCTAACCTACCTTGCTCGTATATGTCCCTCCTTGTAGTCTATGTTCATTTTTCGTGGTCTTGTGCTTTGACAATAGAATGTGGACTATAAAACTATATTAATGTCTCGTGTCTATTAAGCGAGTTCACTCATGGTACACCCTGGTGTACCATGAGCATGGTACACCCAGGGTTATTTTTGTAATAAATTAGAACTTCAGGTGCTCATTTGACACCAAATTTGCTCATGTGGGTATTTTGTTCATTTACTCATTTGCTCGTTTTGCTCATTTTGTAATAAAAGTGTTTGCTCATTTTCTTAAATGAGTAGAAATATTTGCTCATTTGTTCATTTTGCTCATTCGCTCATTTTGCTCATTTGGAGAAAATAGTCTTGGGTGTACCATGAGCATGGTACACCCAGGTATACTATAAATATTCTCCTATTAAGCATGTTATACCACTAATAACTTGTTTAGTAATAGGTCATCAATAATGGTAAGTATGATGTTAATTGGCATGAGAAATATTTTGTCGATATCTATGACAGTGCTATTTTATTTTAAAATATATATTTTTCTTAAAATTTTATAAAAATTGTCACTTAAAAATATGGTATTGAGTAGGAATGAAAATTCAAAAAAAAAAACAATGTCATATGTTTGAAAAATCCGATTCAATTACCTAATAAAGAGGAAGGAGTTTTTACTTGCAAATTACATATGAATTATTGTCATTACCATCATTTAGTATTACCTACTTAAAGAGTAGTAAGAGTTAGAATAAATAATTATCTCTTCCATCAGTTCCATGCATAATAATTTCAACATTTGTTTTCACAATTCATCAAATTAGACTTTTTTTTCTGTTCAAATATAATAAAATAGAGTAGAATTGTTTTTAATATGTACTTTCTTATATATTATTTTTATTAAATGATGATTATACATATTAATGATCAAATAATTCATAAATGTTAAAGTAGTAGTATTGTAAAGCCCACTACTTTCTTTTCTAATTAGGTCTAGTCTCCCAGGCGCCTATTGTGCCCGGGGTTGGAACCCCGATTTCCTCCCTTGGACTTGTACATGCTAAGAGCCTAAAAGTGGTTAGTCATCTAAGGAGGCTGTATTAGTTAAATATGCCTAATCAAGGTTAGTGATATATACTAGTGAATCTATACAAATATATTAAAAGGCGTGCGAAAACAAGAAATTGTGCCACGTATTAAGAAATTGTATAGTATAGGATTTGATCCCAAGACCTCAAGTACATATATTAAAGTTTTAACCACTATGCTAGGTTGTATTTAGTGTTACTATTATAAAGTATTATATTAGTTAATGAAATTTTTTCTTACCCGGGGCATAGCTCGGACCTAATAACTAGTTCATTAATGAAAATAATGCTATGATTGAGAATACAGGTAATGTGGAGCATATATGTGAGTCACTTTGAATTATTTATTTCAGATTGGAGATATACATTGAACAAATACAATTCATGCATAACTTTATTGGTTTGCTTTTCTTAATGTCAATTGATTTGTAATGGGATTAATAATGGGATTTCACTTCAAGTTTTACTTAATTGACTCGTGTTTCACTCTTTATTACTTGGTGCTACTTGTTAAACAGTGTGACATTACTACAAATTTTATCTACATTCGAGTGTATCGTGAGCATGGTATACCTATTCAGGGGTATTTTTTTGCTCATTGCTTATTTGGAATTATCCAAATGAACAAAATGTATTAAAAAAGAGAGTTCTAAATGACAAAATGAACATAAATTAGTTTTACGTGTACCATATATGATCAATGAACTCGTGGAATTACCACTCATCCTTAATCTAATTTTTGTTGTTTTGATAGATTCATCCTGTCCTGATGTTGATTGGTTTCATCATACTTGGAGGTGAAGGTAATCATATAGAATAATACTATGACCAATCTCTAACTTATTGTTTAGCCACAAGTTAGTTTTTCTATTTTTTTTAATGCTGATTATATTTTAATTACAGCAATTGTAAGCTACAAATCTTTGCCGTTAAAGAAAGATGTGAAGAAAGTGATTCATCTAGTGTTGCATGCTATTGCACTAATTCTTGGAATTGTTGGTATATGGGCTGCTTTCAAGTTCCACAATGAGAGTGCAATCCTTAATTTATACAGCTTGCACTCATGGCTTGGGATTGGCATCATTGTCCTCTATGGCATTCAGGTATATTTACTTCATATTAGTATTTGGCAGCTTATTACGGACATTGCTTGAGTAACCCACCGAGTAGACTACCCGCTACAAATAGACAATTAAAATATTAGTATTTAAGTCTAGTTGGATTCCACTATCATAATTATCACAACTTTATATTATGGGGTGGGTAGTCTACCCGGTGGGTTACCCAAGTTTTTTCCGCTTATTACATATAAGTGAATTACCCAGCAAAATGTCCCCAACAATAAGCATGTGTTTCCGAGTGCATAAATTGTGTTGGGGTAAACAATACTTGACTATCACGTAAAGAAAATAATTACTATTACCAAGCAATTCTTGATATAATAGTAAAAATTTGATCTCGTGACTTAAAACTTAAAAGATTCCGATATTAAATACGCTCTCTCGAAGGGAAAAAACTTGGTTAACCCACCGGGTAGACTACCCACCCCATAATATAAAGTTATGGTAATTATGATAGTGGAATCCAACTAGACTTAAATATTAATATTTTAATTATCTATTAGTAGCGGGTAGTCTACCCGGTGGGTTAACCAAGCAATGTCCCGATCGAAGGGAGGCTCAGGCTCCCTTATCGACAAAGGATACACTATGGCAGCCTGGCAGGGGCTCATTCGTTAGGAGTAAATGTCCTCGTGCTTTAAAGAAAGTACTTCATTACGTGAACCAATTTTTCTGTTCTGTGGTAGTCACATGGAAAACTTCTGGGCTCAAATTCGTGCCCACCGATACCAATATGGGCCCATGCGTTTTTAGAACATCTCGGCCCATAATAGGTTAAACTGATAAAATACCAAAACTATCATTTTGCATCATCATATAGGTGGACTGTCATCATGGTTGTTGTCATGTGTGGAATTGTGGTTATATATCTCTATCTTCACCTTTTAAGAAAGTCTCATATCGTAGTTCATTTCAATATATTCGCTCAATACAATTTTATAACATTTCTTATATAAAAGTGTGATTAGCATAAACTAAATCTTATTCTAAAAGTAAGGTTGCATTATTGTGGATTTTAATATAAATTATTCTCATGAAGTTATAACTTTACTTATCATGTGGATGTTATCTAGTTTAGTTGGTAAAGTCTTAGGTAGATAGTATCTAATGTTTGAGATCAAATCCCATCTACAGCGCTTAGCTGTTCATTCAGACCAAACAACTTTATTTATTATAATCGTCTATTTTACCCTACCAAACGTGTAGTCAATGGTGGATCTTCATGGGGGCAGTCCCAGGCCTGGCTCCGTTGGTTTTTTTTTTTTAAAAAATGAAGCCTAAAGCATTGTAGTTTAGAGCCCAAAATCTAACATATAAAAATAAGTTACACAACATTAGAATATGTTATTGTGGAAAAATCTGGCCCCTTAACAAACCTTTCAAGATCTGCCACTGCGGGTAGTAATTTTTTCCGGCTTCCTAATTTGGTACGATTTGGTGGGATAATCTTGCAGTGGATATACGGATTTGTGATATTCTTCTACCCAGGAGGGAACTCTTCTTTGAGAAGCGAGTCACTCCCATGGCATGTTCTCTTCGGAATATTTGTGTATGGATTAGCCGTCGCAAATGCAGCAATAGGATTTCTTGAGAAGCTTACATTTCTTCAAAGTGCTGGCCTTGATAAATTTGGTGCAGAGGCATATCTCGTTAACTTCACTGCCATTGCCACTGTATTGTATGGTGCCTTTGTTTTGCTCACGGTGCGTGCTCAAAAGGATCAGGAGTCTACTGAGGATTATGGTACCTATTCAGCTATTTGAAATTATGGAATATCATGAAGAATGTCATTATTATTTATAAAATGGTCATCTCCCTTGTGTATTATTCTAGGTATCTATGTATATTATTAAATTGTATCTTTCTAAATTGGAGGATTTGTTTAACTTGTGATGTGAACTATAAATGTACTCTTGTTGGTTTCTATTTTTAGATTATGGTGGACATGATGTATGACTTATGAGGACCGTTCATACTGGCTTACATACATTAATACAGTTGTTGTTGCAAAAAGTTTACGTTGCTAATCTCAATATGTAATAGACTCTACATTCGGCACTGACAATCAGAATCCTGAATTGTTGGGGTCTGACCTGATTGGTCGTGTATATACTCGAAACCTGTTTGAGAACTTGTTTTGACACTATTAATTCTAATACAAATTCATAGATATGTTGAGTTTTAGTGGCGCATGGTTCATAAAGTTTATCATTATTCAACAGTTGTATAATGTGGTTGTTAATTATGAACTACTTTTATCTCATTTTCTAATACTAGTTTTCAATTTCTTATAAGTATTTGTAAAAAAGTAGATATACCATTAGTAATTTATCTGATTAATTATGAGATCATAGATTCATAGTAAAGTAAGGCCAGAAATGAATCTCACCTAATTTGGGTTACCATCATGGGCATTTAGTGGGAATCGCTCCGATAATTAGCATTTTAAGAACAATCAAACAAGAATAATAGATTAGTTTAATACCCTATTACCTAATGCTAGAGTCTAGCATGGACCTGATCCACATTAAAATTACGGTTATTTCACTATTATATCCCTTTAAAAAAAATCATCATATACCCTTTCGACTTTGAAATTCACCATGTACCACCGACGTTTTAAAAAATAAATTCACTTGCCCTTAATGACTAACGGGTCGTAATCCAATTGTATTTTAGCTAGCCGAAACATCTTAAAAAAAGGGGTTGCATTGGAAGAAATTTTGGTGGCTTTGTAACGCCCAAATTTGATCCCTCCTTATCCCCTTTTTAACTATTGCTTATCCACAAACTTGTTAGCAGTACTGGTAGCTTTTAGCGGTTGGTGTTTAGCTGTTAGTTATTAAAGTAGTGGTATAAAACATTGATGTTCGGTAAAAGAAGGCGGAGTAGTTGTTTACAAGTTAAAAACTCAAAGAAAACTTAAATATGAAATTTATACTCCATTAAATACTACCCCAAAAACTACAAATTATAATTTTTGACAAACACTACTAAAACACTATTTCCACCATAAAAGCTACTCATACTACTACCTAACCAAACACTCCTGTTTTTCATAATTAGTGTTTTAACTTAGCTTGCGACATACAGGCCCATAGTGACCTCTACTTTGACATAGCAATCTTTTTTTCATAACATATATTCTAGTGGTTCATGCATGTGTTTGTGTAACACCGCGACAATTCTCTATTTTCAAAAATACTTTTTTAATATAAAACTTAGAGAATTATCAAAGTATTATCGTCCGTGTGATATGTATCAGCTTATTCAGAATTTTGCAATGGAAATAATAATAAATAACTTTTAAACGTAAAACTTAGTCAACCAAAAAGTCAACTCCAAAAGTCAAACCAACAAAGGTCAAAAGTCAACCTCAAAAGTAAAAGTCAACTAGAAAATGTAAAGTCAAGTATAAAATGATAAAAGTCAACATAAGCTCTCCAAATTCCCAAACCCATAATTCATCATCTTCAAACCTGTAATCGACGATGCTCTATTGATCCCGAGAGATTGATCACCGAATGGGGCATCACAGGATCAAAAAGGCATATACATGATCAACACATACACACAAAGTACGTAATCAATAAAGCTGAGTACTACATGGTATATACATATAAAACCTAACATGATACTAATAATTAAGCAAGAATAATAATAATAATAATAATAATAATAATAATAATAATAATAATAATAATAATAATAATAATAATAATAATAATAATAATAATAATAATAATAATAACAACAACAACAACAACAGCAACAACATAGCAGACTACTTTTACTGAACTAAACTCCATAACCAATAAGTTAATTAAATTAGATGGAATAGTCAATGAAACGAGTTGTCCAAAGCAAACCAGTCTTCAACTTAGAATATAAAGTACGGGTGCGACTCCATACTCCCCCTGACCTAAGATATCGAGGAACCTTTTAAATAAAAACTAGTTTTTAAGAACGGGTTTTTGCCCCGAGTACTTATATTTTTCATCTATTAATAATTCAATTTTGAAATGATTACACCATATATCACTAGTGGTAAATGTATCTTAATTTTTATTAATAGATCATTTGGTCCTTTGAACTTCACCTCCTGATTCGTATTCTCGAATAACAACAATAAGATTTGATTAGCATCAAGAATAATTTGTAACGCTACCCTATTAATTACGAAGTAGAGGATTCTAATTAACGATCATGGTGAGTTCCGAAAGGAAAGATGGATCAAGGGTATGACTGAAAAAAAAAAAAAAATCAAACAAGAAAAATCAACTTTATGGCTAGAGCCTAGAAATAGGCATTAACTGTCACATTACTAATTACAACACATATCTATAATTTTTTGAAAACATAAATCACTACAAGATGTTAGATTAGATGATAAATTTTTGAAAATCCTTACTTGAGGTCAGGGGTTCAAGCCCAAACTTCAACATATATATATTTTTAAAAAAATAATAATCACCTGACTTATTGTTGGTTAAGACAGATGGCAACATTCTAGTGGCAGATTAAGGGTGTCACGTGGCGCATAGACGTTATCAAGCATGCCTTTTAATATATTTGTATAGAAATAGATAGATAGATAGGACATGGTGATCAATTCAGTCCCAAGAAAAGCCATGGGCTACCACCATATACTCCAACTCATACTAGTCCAACACTTCAGACGTGCACAAGTCTAAAGCTATTGCTATTCACGTTTCACTTTACATAATTAATAATTTATTACTTATTATGACTCACAAAATAAGATAAATAATATAATCATCAAAGAATCATAGAATTTCATTTTTATCTTAGGATTAGATAAGGTGATCATCAACTTAATTAACAACTGAAGATTAATTCCAACATTAAATCCATAATCTTTTATTTATTTGAGGTCAAATAAGTTTCAATCAGATTCAATAAGGTCCAATATGTTCCAATAAGGTTCAAATAGTCAATGATCAATAAATTAAAATTAAAATTTTAATTAAAGTACCACTATGATTATTATATAGTGATATATTTGTATTATTGTCTAGTATATATTATTCATATTATTGTTAGCTATGTTATTATTTAAAAAAAATATATAAAAAGTGCCACTTTGATTATATAGTATTATATTTGCATTATTCTCTATTATTTAATTATTCATATCACTATTACATAATTATATTATTATTAAAAATTATCATACATGGTCAAATAAGATTAACAATAATAATTATCATAATCATAAATATTTTACAATTCGTCTTTAAATAACTATAAATAAAATGTTTTCATTACTAATAACAATGAAAGATATAAATGTTATTAATTGATTTTATACTAGTGCTTTATGAAATCAAAGCAAGACTATTAAATATATTAGTGGTGAAAATTGTGTATAGATAAGCATATAAATATTATTTCTTTTTGTTAAAATGTTAATTATAAGAGATAATTAATAATTACTATTTTTTCGAATGATAAATTTTAATAATTATTATGTCATAATAAATTTTTTGAGGGATAATATTTGTGTCAGGGGTAATATTTATGTAATTACTCATCAAATTTTCTGTCACATAAGTTTCAATCAGGTCCAATAAGGTCTAGTAAGTTTCAATCAAATCCAATCAAGTCTAATAAGTTCCAATCAGGTCAATAAGTTTCAATCATGTTTAATAAGTTTCAATTAGGTTTAATCAGGTCCAATAAGTTGAATCAAGTCCAATCAGGTCTAATAAGATCAGTTTAGTACAGGGTTATTCAGGTGAAGAGAACGCACCCTTAAGGATACATGTATGAAATTGACTCTATTTTTGTGAAACGTTTCTATAATAAGGAATAACTATATGTTAGAAAGCCGCAAATGTGACTATGTCTAAACAGATACTTATTATAAGTTATAGTATACTTCCCGTGTTTCAACATAGATGACGTGGTTTAACTTTTGTACTATTTACACTCACTCCTTTGATCATGTTTTATGATTTTTACGTTTGAAAAATATATTTATGTCGGATATTATTAGATTCATCTTGATATATATTTTCAAAATATTAACTTTTTATAATTATTATATGTAGGGAGTTAGATATATTAATAGTTAAGTTTCTGCGTTGGCATGTGCGTCCGGAATTGTGTCTCAAGTATGTTGAAACGAAGGAAGTATATATGTCATTACAAAGGTCGCGATGTATAAAAAAGTGATTGCATTTACATATGGGTCACTATGTGTTCCACGTACAATATTTGACATGCATAACCTTTTAATCCACAATAACATTATTACAATTTGCAAACCAGGTCAACATAAATCTTACTCTAAACTATTAAACATGGGGAAAATCAAGTAATTAACATATTCCTTTTAACTTCACCCCAAAAGATAAACATTTTTCTTAGTGGTCGTTTGGTAAATAGGAAATTATGTAGGCAATAGAAATTCCCATGATTTTCATATTTGTGTAGTTGTTTAGTTGACAGAAAGTGAGGAAAACAGGGGCAATGCAAATTCATGAGAATTTGAAATTCCCACAAAATATACGAATTTATTTACCTACTCTTCCCTTGGTCACTCACAATTGCTACATAAATTCTTATGAATTACAACTTTCCTACTACCAAACAATTTAAACTAATTTATAGGAATTTCATAAAGGAATTAATTTTCTACAAATTGTAAATTCCTATAGAAATTTAATTCCCATTGCAACCAAACAAACACTAACACTTCGAGAGAACCAACAATCCAACTCCCGATCCTAAAACCATAACTACAAGCTATTTTTACTACTCTATTCCTTTTAATATAATCATGATTCATTATCACTAGCCTTTACAAATTACAATATTAGTAACAGTGGATTATTTTCCAATAAAAAAGAATGATTAATGTGTGATTTTGTTATAAGTTCTTAAAACTAATATGGTTTATGCTCGTGTGCAATCATTATCCTATTTTTGCAACAAAATGCTAAGAGCTTTTGGGTTCAATGGTATCACTTCCTATTTTCTATATGGAAAATTAAGGATCAAAATTTGGTGGAAGCATAGTTTCAATGTTGTCTGGGGTGGGGATTGGGGTACTTCTTGGACATCTGGGTGAGAGTCTTGTGCAAGAACAACCCAGAGGTAAATTCTTCTTACCATGTGATTTCCAAAAGGAGGTCCAAAAAAATCAACAAAATAACAAAAAAACAAAGATCAATGACAACTACTTTTTATTTTTGGTGTAAAGGAGGATCAACGTAATAATCTTGTCGAGTTCGATCCCAAGTCTTAACTCTTAAGTATTATTCCACGAGATATTACTAACTAGGATTGTTCTCTACTTCTCTCCACCATTAAAAAAAAAAATTCGAGTCCAATAAGTTCAAATAATATCTAACTAAAACTAATATAATATTTAAAAATAAGTTTCAATAAGAATCAATCAGGTCTAATTAATTCAATTCAAATAAGTTCGGATTTTTTTTGAGATGAAAACAACAATACCTTGACATCCACAAGAATGACAAGTATGAAAAGGTCATTTTGGCTCTATTATTTTTGGTTTGATTGCTTGCACCAACTCTCAACTCTCTCTCTAGTCTCTCCTCGTTCTTATTCATTCCAGCTAATGAAGCTGCTATCGTTATCATAAACTTCCCTCTAACTCCTTTCTAACTTCCCTTCCACTACTCCTCTTCATTTTCTCTCTCCTCCCTCCTTTCTTTTCTTCCTCTTTTTTCTAGGAACTTCACAATAAAAAAAACTTAAATATACTTGGAAGTACTTTTGATTGTAATACATATGGCAACAGAGGAAGCAAATAAAGTGGTGACTGAAACACCGGCACCACCGGTAACTCCGCCGCAAGAACCGCCAGCAACAGTTTCAGAAACCCGGGAATCACCGGTTGCGGTGGAAGAGAAAAGTTTAGTCCCTGTATCAACCCCTCTTCCTTCCACCACTGAAAAAACTCCTGCTTCGGTTGAAAGTTAGTTAACAATTTATTTTTGTAGTATATACTTTACTTATCTATAATTTTAATTATTATATGATGATCATTATATTATAGTATATGGCTAATTTTGCTTTATTCAAGAATATTTAGTGATTTAAGGGCTTTTAATTTTATTAAACTTTTCTCAATTCCCCTGTTCTTTTTAATCATTACTTGAAGTTTAGGTAGAGTTCGTTTGGTTCACCTCAAATTCTATTGGAATTCGGATTTTTTAGGAAGTACAAAATAGGATAGTTGTTTTGTATGCACGAATTAGGGAATTCATGGTAAACAGAATTTCCAAGGAAATGGAAATTCTGATGTATAGGAAATTAATCACAACCTCTTAGTAATTTGAAATTCCTATGTCAATTACAAATTTATATGCTCAACCAAATACCAAAAATTATTTTCTCGGATATAGACAAGAGAATTTACTTCTTATGAAATCAGACTTCCCATGAGAATTAAGTTTCAACGGTAACCAAACGAGTTTTTAGTTTTTTCCCATGTGATATAAAGATGGGTCATGGGTGGTAGTTTTCCAATTATATATTTTTACTATTTTTGGTGGATGGGTGTTCTTATTTTTCCTTAATTTGTTATTTATTTCTGCTTATTATCCATGTTTGTTAAGGAGATTACTTGCTTATTTTAAGAATATCATGAGTGTTATTTGGGAATAATAGGGACTTATCTGAGGGCTTTTTCTGGATCATGAGGTTTGAAGTAAAGTGGTTGGGCAACTTTATATCCTTTAACTTGGGCACTTTTATAGTATATTCAAAACTATTTTTTCGCTCATTGCTCATTTAAATGATTTCAAATGAGCAAATTAACAACTATAATTGAAGAAATTAGCCTAAGCTCATGGTACGCCTGAATGTATGGTGTAGATTTTGATTATCTTAGACTTTCTTGTGCGTTACACAGTGATTAAAGAGTAAAGGCAAAGTGCTAATTTTGGTTATACTAAGTTTTTAATACTATTTGATCCTTTGTTACTTTGTCCTTTGATGATAAAACCTATGTAAGCAAAGTGCACTATTCATGAATCATGATACTGGCCATTAGCTATTATCTATGTTACTTAGACACACAGATTGGATGTCTACTCGGATGTGGGTGTCCAAAGTGTCTGATTCGGCTATTTTGGAAAAAAGTCTAAGTTTCCGGTTTAAAATGAAGCATACAATTAAAGTGTCATGTCAGACACGACACGACACGACACCCCGTTTTTGAGGTAAATGAAGGTGTCGGATTAACACAGGCTATTATCATTCATCAAACAGAAATTAGAAGCTATTACATCTTTAACTATACTTGGACAACCACCTAGCTATACACGAGTCGGGAACTCAATTAGAGTAAGGTGAGCCATATGAGCCGCTAAGTTGGCTGTCTATAATCATGAATAAACGTAACTAAATTAAAAGAACTAGTAAGAGATCAGGTATCCTTAACAACCATATCTGCATAAGATTCATCACACTTGTTTTCATTAATCATCTTTACTACCTGCAGGCAATTACTTTCAATTATAATATCCCACGCATAGCATTGGGTAGCCATTTTCATTCCGAGCACTATAGCCTTCCCTTCTGTCACATTCGTTTCCCACAAGTGTTTCACTTTTTGACACGCCATATGAATGATATGCCCACCATGATCTCGTATAACAATTCCCATTCCGATTCCCACCTCCTTAAAGATCGCAGCGTCTACATTGATTTTCAGCACATTATAGCTTGGACAGCACCACACCACACTAGAGTGCTGCCCACCAGTCTGATCTGCAGCAGGCAGACTCATGTGTATGCTGTCCTTCCCCTCTGTACCAGCCAGTTCAAAGGCAGCTGGTGCTGTACACAGTTCTGGAAGGTGACGGGCAATGCTGCCATGATAAACATTGTTCCGTTCATTCCAAATCATCCATGCCAGTATTGCAACTTTACAACTCTCCTCCTATAAAACATCCATCCACCATGCAACCCAGTCACTAGCGCATCATATTGGGATTCCAGAATACTCTCCAACCCGCCTCTTCCCAAAGGATACTGGGTATTTCTTAATCACTATTTCTAAATCAACGCAAGGGTGTTTGTTACATAAATCTTTACAATTCTTGCATAGCATTTCCTTATGTAAATGAACATGCTCAAAATGTTTTATCAAACTATTTTTGTTAAACATATAATAGAATTTCCCTTGAAGTACCAGTGATGTGCACAGTATCAGCGGGAGCTCAAAAGTTGCAAAAGCTTAGCTATGATGATGCTATAAACTTAAGAGTATATATCAGGTTATTATTTATAAACTAAAGTTGAGTCTTAAGGTGGGTTGAACTTGGAATTTTGTGCTCAAAGACACTCGAGCTCAAATTACTACAAGGCACAAGCTGAGTTGTGATATCCCAAGTTTAAGCTGTCTTTAACACCCCTACCTATAACCTATGCACGACTGTTGCTATTTACTGTTTTCTTGGTTCATAAGGAGCCTAGAGGGCAATGATGCACATGGTTGGAAACTTTGTTCTTGTGTTTCAGTGTATCACTACATTAGAAAATTTTCATCCGAGCTAGCCAATGTATGCTCATTATATCTTGTAATAAATACAGCTATCACTTACTTTTTTCTATCTGAGGTTGTTTGCTAGATTATGACTTTGGACTAGCAGTATCGCAAAATGCGTATAAATGAAATCAAAGACTCATTTTTATCTCATAATTTTCTCTTTAAATTTGTATTTTCATTCAGCGTGTGTTAATTGGCTTCAAATTTAAAATTATTCACTTTTTATTGACCTCTTTTTTTTAGAGGATTCACTTTTATTAACTAGTACACTGTATCTGATGGACAGAGGTTACAGAATTATCTGAAGAAAAGCCTCTAGAGGAAAAGCCTATAGAGGAGAAGCCTTTAGAGGGCTCAGTTGGTAGAGGTAATAGTTTCACTCATCTTGTTGTAAACGAGCTTAATAAGTTCAGTTTCAGCTTATATCTTATTGTTGTTGTATTCAGATGCTCAGCTAGCACGAGTTCAAACTGAGAAGAGAATTTCACTGATCAAAGCATGGGAAGAAAGTGAAAAATGCAAGGCCGAAAACAAGTAAGAGTACTTTGTATGGATATGATTAGATATTAGTACTACACCCACAGGCTATACAAATATACATTATCATGTCATTTAGAGATCACATACTCAAAATAGCAATGGGAATCTCAGGGGTGCTTGAACCATGAGTGAATTATTTGGCTAAAGTTGTTTTTTGGTGCTAAAGAATATGAGACTCCTAGCAAGAAAAGAAGAATCTAATAAGTCTTAACTCCACCATTGCAAGGTCGTTAACAATAGAAAAACTCTTGTGACTTAATTTAAGTTAACCAAGCGATAGGTAGGCCTCATGCCAAGTTACAAGATTTTTCACACATACGCGTGACAAATATAGCTGTCTAGCTTGCTCTTAACAATAAGCTTGGCGAGGTTCTTAAGTGGTTTGTCACATTGCTCGTACCAACCAGTATCACTCTTGTCACCTGTCAATGCATCAATTAGCTCTCCCTATATACTTGCTGGACCTGGGATAACCATTATATACTCTGTATTAATTCTTTGTATTATACTTGAATAGGTCTAAAGGCCAACATTTGGGTTAGTCTCTAGAAGTTGCTGGAGTAAATTTGTGCCTATAGTTGAATGGTTCCGTGCTTTAACCTTCCCTTTGAATATCGCTAAGAGTTCAGTCTTTGGAGCATCACATCGACCATATATTTAGCTGACTAAGCGCTGATACAATTGCTTAAGCGCTCCTTCCCCTACTGTTTAGCAACTCTTGGACTGCCTCATCCTTTGCATCAGTGAACGTATGTTGAGTAGTTTAATCCTTTCCATCATTCCATGACTCCTTTAACCCTCATCCACTCTAGCCAAAAACAAAATCAAATTTGTTGTGTGATTTTGATGGTTGAGAATTTGAGATACAAAATAGCCTTTTGCCTCCTTTACCATAACCACCGTATTGTCAATTTGTTATAAGACCCATATGACTCATTAGCCTATATGGGAAAGTCTTAGATCAATTTACTCATTCTGTTTCCATTTGTTCTTGCTTCAAATTAGAGGTGGTTATTGGACAGGGTAGTCCAATGGTTAAAGGGTTAGGGTCAATTTTACAGGGCTTTTATTGGTCAGGGTTTTATTGGACAGGGTTATTATTGGATAGGGTCATTATAGGGTCAACAAAGAAACCCAATAATTTTATAAAATAAAATTAGTTTTGTAAAAACAATTACATATTCGGATTCGCATTCATTTATACTTACTTTTGGCTCTTCTTGTTCCTTGTTTTTCTTGCTCGTTTACCGACCCACCCATTATCGACCCGCTATAAGCCCTCTACCCATTTGGCCCGACCTGCTACCGACCCTTTATGAGGCGACCCTCTTATGACCCAAACCCGCTTCCGACCCGTACTGACCCTGACCCGACCCGTCCAATAACCAGGTCTACTTCAAATATGTAGGAAGATACAAAAGAAAGTGGGTAATAAAGAAGAAAGAGTAAGCGCATATAATGATATAATTATAAGCAAGGCATGTTTGGCATCTATCTAGAATCTGGTTTTGGGTTTTAAGATTTTTCAAGTCATATGATGTGAAATGTATGATGGACTTAAATTAAGCCATATTCAAAGTAATCATGTCTATATCGAAATCTGACAACAGAACTCGAAAATATTTTTTCTGGTTTGGACATTTCTATTTAATTGGAAACACAAATGATAACGAAGAGACACTCTATTGATAGACCCTTTAATTTGATGGAAGTTACACAAATTTACTTGCTAAAAATTGCGCAGGGCACACAAGAAAATTGCTGCTATCGAGGCATGGGAGAACAGCAAGAAAGCATCTCTTGAGGCAGAGCTGAAAAAGATCGAGGTATAGTGCCATTAAACAGCTATCTTTATCTCAAGTTATTTTCGAACAATAGAAGTTTGTTGAGCTGATGAGGCCAGCTTACATGAGTGCAGGAAAGCTTGGAAAAAAAGAAGGCAGAATATGCAGAAAAAATGAAGAACAAAGTGGCTATGACTCACAAGGAAGCAGAGGAGAAGAAGGCTACGGTTGAAGCCAAACGTGCTGAAGATGTTCTGAAAGCGGAAGAGATGGCTGCTAAGTATCGCGCCACTGGAAAGCCCCCCAAGAAACTTCTTGGTTTGTTCTAATAAGGATTATGTGAATTTAGTAATTACTTCTATAAATGTTTGATGTGATTAACAATTAAGCAAGTCAATTAGTTTGTGATAAGGAAATTATAGATAAGTTATTTGTATTTTTTTTTCCATTTGTATAATTGTTTTATGGCTTTATTGGTTTGGTAGGTGTGTATAGTTTGGGTAGAACGATTTAAGAATTGGTGCACATTTGTTTCCATGTGGATATTGTTTCTGTTATGTAAGTAAATTGGATATTGTTTCTATTATGTAAGTAAATTGGATATTGGACCACAACTTGTGTCTGATGTCTATCATTTCCTATTGTCTTATCAGTCGTTTGCAAATTCGCAAATACAAAGGTTTAACGGGAAACCTGTTCTCCTCTAAACAGATAGCTGGAATCGTGTGATGCCCACTCCAAGTGCATATACTAAAGTTCCCCTCGGAGAACAGTTGTCCAAATGTCCTAAATTAGGCGAAAAGTTATCACGTTATGTTATATATGTACGTAGGAGAATTCATCCGCTCCTGTTAGTGTTCAGCTAATAAATCAGTAAGCTGTTAGTTCTGCATAATGTACCAGTACTACTACAAGGATTACTTAAGACTGTTTTCTTACTAATGAGGTCTAATATGTGACAAAGATTGTCAAGATTATGTAAATCATGCCTGTTAGTATAAAACAAACTGCACTGACTAATTTTATTCACTGGTTGGAGAATCGAGCAACATGTTCATTGCTGTATCTGAAGTGTCACCTGATGCAACAGACCCTGAGTCTGTCCTCTGCTGCTGCTCTGTTTTGACACCTACGTGTTGCGGAACTTGGCCTGTTACCCCTGAACAAGCCTCTGAGGAAGGTGAAACACGATCGATTTTCAAGGGCCGCGCATTTTGGATCTTCCTAAAGGACTCTCCGACCTCGGAATTCCACATAGAAAAGAAGTGATCAGAGTTGGTTCTGGAATATCCTGAGGGGTTGTAGAGGGATTCTAATGACAATCGAGCCTCGGTCTCCAATCGGATACTTTCCCATTGGACCATATGACGGGTTGTATGTGACTTTGATGGTGTAGTTTCTGGGTAAACGTTGATGGTTTTTCGTTTCTTCAAGTGGCTGTTCCAGTGGTTCTTGACATCATTGTCTGTTCTTCCTGGTAGCCTTGCTGCTATAGCAGCCCACCTGTAAAAATAGCATGCATAATACTTAGAATAGCTAACCTCTGTTTTATCAACCACGGAATTTCTAGATTTGAGTAGAGGCGATCATGGACCGGGTTCGGGCCGGGCTTGGAAGTTGCCCATTGGTTGGGCCGGGGCAAAATTTTATGTCGAAAGCCGGCTATTTCGGGCCAAAGTGAGCGGCTTTTCAGCCCAAAATCGGGTCTGGCCGAAAAATAGACTAAAAAGTCATTTTTGGCTTGTCCAAAGCCTGTTCAAAGAAAAAAAAATTGGCCCGGACCGGGCCCGACAGTGGCCAAAAAATTCTGCACAAAACCCGCACAAAAAGCGGGCCGGGTCAAAATGATCATGCTCTAGATTTGAGGTATCTTGCTACCTTGCATACAAGAAATGATAAATATCTATACAATGGATGCATCTAGCAAAGTGTGTATATAAATAGTATTTGTCATATAGTATTTGTGTTGTTTTTCTCTCCTTTTGCTACTTTACAAACATATAAAAAATAATGACGGCACAGGCGAAGTTAGGCTTGATTGTGGAGGGGAGCTAATTTTCTTCAAAGCTATGTTGGGGCCTGTAAGGGCCATGATTCTTTTAGGCCCTAACATAGCCTCGTTAGTTGCCAGTTTGGTTGATTGGAGAGTTATACTCTTTTTGTAGTCTAAGCTAGCTTTTATCTTTAAAACTAATTTGACAACGAGAAAAGTATCATTTTAAGTCTTTGAGATAACAAAGTATTAGTTGTCTTCTCTTCTTTTATAAACCTTGGGTAGTATTATATATGCACAATAGAATAAGATTCAGTGTAAAAGTTGTCACCTTTTCTAATAGAATAGTGGCAATGACTATAACTTTTTAAAAATACTTCATAATATAGGTAAGAGACTATGAAATGATAAAAATTGCCTAACTATTTCTAACAAATATATTTTTTATGTGATATATGGTATTCATAATCACATAATTAGGGATAATAAACAATAAGCATAATAAACATAGCATTAGAGGAGTAATAACGTACCTATTGCCAAGGAGGCCATGAAGTTGAATAACAATCTTGTTTTCCTCTTCGGAGAAAGGACCTCGTCTAATGTCAGGTCTTAAATAATTGGTCCATCGAAGACGACAACTCTTTCCACATCGAGATATACCTAACATATAATCATAACATAAAATTTTATCACATAAATTAACACATAGAAGTAATATTTTCAATTTTTCATGAAATGTATCAAGCTTAATGAGTTAATTCACCTTATTGGATGTATAGTCATATACATAATCAAGACAACCTTTCTAGGTAGCAAGTAACTTGTGGGACTTTGAGGTGGGCTGTAAACTATTTTTCAGTAAGCATTATTAAACAAGAAGCACCAGTGGTCTAGTGGTAGAATAGTACCCTGCCACGGTACAGACCCGGGTTCGATTCCCGGCTGGTGCATAAAATTATCAGAGCAATGATGATAACATTGCGCCTCTATGTGGCAGATTGGGTCCGCCAACAAACGTCTGATTCCTCGGACGAAGCTTGAGCGCATCTGAGCTTTGACTTTTTTGTTCTTTTTTTAAATGATTTGAGGGACAATTTTTTTGAGCGATGATAATAATAATAATAATTGAAGTGGTACAAACTAACAAACCGAAAATAAAAGAAACATACGATCAGCTTTTTTTTTATCAAATGTTTTTCTCACCTTTTGCACAGAAGAAAGTTATAAGAGATTTACTGAATCCAAGTTCTCATGGGTTACGTAGGAGAAAAATAATCTTCATATTGGGCCATTGGCCTAACAAGTAAAGAAAGTAACATTTGATTCATAAATTAAGAGGTATCATTTATTTTATTTTATTTTATACTCCGTTTACTTCTAAGTTATAAGTCACTATTTAATTTATATCATCCTAAATTAGCAAAAAGGCGTTGTTTGATTCAACTTATTTTAATATATCTGAATTTATTTAATTATATTTTATTACACTATCCAAAATGATACCTTTAAACAAGAATATTAAAAGATTATATAATTACTAGTATGATGGAGAGATGCAAACTGATATACTTCATCCATTTCGTTTTAAATACAACAAAAGAGTATCTTTTGTGAGATATAAAATATTCTTTTGTTACATTTTAAAACTCGATGAAATATGTTTGAATTGGAAAAATTCAAAAATTGGAAATATATACTCCCTCCTATGAAAATTGTAACAGTTGACATACACTATGTATATACTTATTTTGACCATATTCAAAAAGTAATATTGTTATTACGTGAAATGTTCTTAAATTTATCCTGAGGCTTGTAAAAATTGTAAGTAAATCTCCTACATGAGAATAGTTTGCATGAAAAATGATATCAATATATAATGCATTAAAATTTTTGTGAAGTATATCCCTCCAAAATGTCCTATTATTGTGATATATCCTCGCAAAAAACTCTTTTATTATAAATTTTAAAAAATTATGATAGTAAAAACACTAACCTGCAAGTTGAGGGAGAGACTTCCAGTTACCAGGATGACCATTGTTGTTGCGGATGAAATGAAGAAGCTTTTGGTCTTCTTCTGGAGTCCAAGGCCCTCTCTTGAACATATTTTCATGATCATCCTGTTTCTTTCTTTTACAACATTTTGTGGATGAACTTTTTGGCTTCCCCATAATTTACAACAAACCTCATGACTTTACCAAAAGGTAAATAATCACTTCCTCTTTATACCAATAAAAAAGTTGAATAGTAAGGTAAAAGAATAAAAACAAGAAAAAACAATGGATGAAAAGACAGTTCAATGAGATGAAGAGGATGATGAATGATCTGAATGTCAAATTCTAAGTGTAGCAGCCAGCTCTCTGAACAAAGAGTACTTGAATTAAATGTTGTATCTAGTAGTACTACATAATGTCTTTTAAATATTTTATTATAATACACTTGTTTGCTTATGACGAGTCATGATAATCTCATTTTGAAGATGGACAACGAATATTTAATTTGAGAGTTCTTTTTACCAATATTACCCTTGAATTAACTCTAAAAATTACTTATTCACTTGTTGAGTAGACATTAAGAGAGTGTTTGATCGGAAGGGAAAATTTTCAAAAAGAAAAATGATTATTTTCATTTTCTCTTGTTTGGTTTATAAGGGGTAAAAGAAAGTTTTAACATAGTGGAAAATAGTTTCACCAAGGATGGAATTTTACCTCCTTTTTTCAATTAGGGAAGATGATTAGCTTAAGCCTTAAGAGCCAATCCTCTTAGGTAGGACTGTTCGTGAGTTGAGTTGGTGCAATTTAGGATGTAACCCAAATCAAATCACATATATAAAGTTTGACATTTTTTCAGACCAAACCTCACTGCACTTTTTTCCAAACTGGACCATGCAAAACGGCCTGGTGCAGTGCGGTTTGCGATTTAATCATATTTTCCTCCGTGATATGAGTTTTGTAATCTAAAAATTAAAAAATTGTATAAAGATGTTGATAAACCAACACACAAATCTTTAAAACTAAATAATAAATACAAAAATTCCAATAAAATAAAAAGACTTCACAATTCACAAGCTCCCGCTAACAGACGAAGTTAGAAGAGGCAAAAAAAGAGGAGCAGATAAGTGAAGGGGGAGACATGGGATTGCAAAGAGGAACATATGAGTGATGAGTGCAAAGAGTCAAAGACCTAACATCCTATTCTAATACTCGTGTAGTCATATTAACTTGTAATCTTGTATATATAGTCGTATTATCTTGTATACTGATTTGTGTGTGAGTTTGTCAAGTGTATTTTCTCTAAAAAAAATCTAAATAAATAAACATTATTTTTTGAAAAAAATCATATAAATTTGTGGTTTACGTTGCCATTTCGGTTTACAAAAATTCAAACCCAACCAAAACAACAAACAAAATCACAAACCAAACCACAATTTTGAAACCGCGGACCAACCCAGACAGCGAAAACATGGTTTTGGTTAGGGTAAGTTTATTGCAAGTCTTGAAAGGAGCCTTGACTTGAGACTTTTGTGGATCTTGTGCAATAAACTACTCTAAGACTTCATAGAGTCTTAAAGTGAGTTTTGATTTCTAAAACTCAACTCAAGACTCCCCTTGCCACATGTCTTAATTCTATTAGAATTTTTTTAAAAAATATTAGCCCAAATAAAAAAATCTAATTAATAAAAAAAAAGTGAGTCTTTATAATAGTCTGGGGATAAAGTATAAAAGTAAAGAGAGTCTTAAATGAATCTGAATTAGTGGAAAGCTGATGTGGCAGAGTCTGAAGTATGGTTAGAGTCTTGCAATAAACTTACCTTTACGGTTTGATACGGTCCAGACCGCACTCTGAACAACCCTACTACTAGGCTACTAATATGTTAGGCGCACTAATTTCGAGGCATTACAAGGTTTTACAACAAGAATACAACCTTAATATTTGAGGTGGTACTCTATTGAACAACCACCTTTTCCTTATGAATTTTATCGGAAGAAATTCAATACCTCAATCTCATTACTTATCTTCCTCTTTCTATTTTTTTTGTTTTGTTTTGTTTTGGTGAAGTCTTTCTATTCTTTTCTCTCATTACCACTTTTCTTGTTTTTATCTCACATTTCTTACTTTTATCACAATTTTCTTGTAAGAAACCAAATATGATTGAAAATAATTGCAGTCATGTTTTTTTCCTTAGAAATTATTCAGAAGAGTATTTTTAATTGAAAATGTCATTTGTCCAACTAGAAAGAGCCTAATAATTATGAAATCTCACTTAATTATATTAAAATCAATCTTGTAAAATCTATAATAATAGATTGGCCCTCTCATAAAGTCGGTAAAATAAAGCAATAACATAAATAAGTGTAATTGGTCTTGTAACAGACCGTCTACTTTTGATTTAAAAGTAGGCGCGACCTAAGTCCAATATTAAGAAGAGAATGTACGATCTTTCTTGATATAGTGACTACTTTAGTCTATTTAGTGACAATTTTAATTCAGTAATAACATTCTTTAACTCATTTAGTGACTGGTTTAATCCATTTATTGACTAGTTTAATCTATTTCGTAAGACTGTCAGACTATTTTAAAAAAATTATTTGTTGTAATTCGAGATTCAAAGGGAAACAAAAGAAGCATAAGAGAATGGATGATTAAGATGATGTAAAATACTTAGAAATAGTGTTAGGTTAAAGAGAAATGAAATGGGCTTGTTAAAAGAATATATGCTTGAGTTGTCTAATTTTATATTAAAATTAAACCGTTTATTATAATAATTTGTTTCAAGTGTCAAATATCATGAACCAAACTTGTATTTTTGTTGGAGTAGTAGGGTGGTATTTGATTTAATATGATGCATAGTTTTGTCAGAGGAGAAAACTAGTTGATACAATTCAATATGTATATTAGACTACAATAATTTTTGTATGACGTTGAATTAATTAATTAATTTTAATTTAATAATAAACGAGTAAATCCATAGAATTTTGCGATAGATTTAACAAAATTCACTACAGGTCACAGTAGTCAATAAGCCTCTGACACACTCTTTGACAAACACAAAGACATAAATGATAGTATTAACCATTAGTAGACCTAGCTAGTATATATGGACTATGGTCTATATTTATGAGATTTTCCTCAGAGAAAAATTAGGGTAAAGTACAAGTCCATAAATAAACAAATAAATGCGACTAACCTTAAATGCAATTGAAGCCACCCTGCAGGATTACATATCTTTAAGTTCCCTAGCTCGATTGTCCTTTGTACTGTTCTCCATATATATATGTAGGATAATTATTTCATATGACATGTAGAATAGGTTTACTATGTTTCTTCTGATCAGAAATTAATAACAAGTGTGACCATAAAACTAGGAAATTGATAAATTGCCTTAGAAATAGTCAATTAGGCAAAAGATTTTGATTTAAGGCGTATCTTTTGAATTATTTTTTTTTAAAGAGAAAAGGTCAAACGACATCTACAATAGATGATAAAGAAAAAGAAGATACAATTAAACAATGTTAAATCAAATTTGTCTTCGAAAAAACTAAAATGAACCAGATCGATCGAGCAATACAGCGCAACCTCTTGTATTTGCTGAATCAAACAGCTATTGATGATAAAGTCTATCATTCTGATATAGTTTGGGAAAAGCATTCTTGATCGAGCCATGTTAAACGCATATGAGATTCCAATACCTTAATATTGAGTGAACTTCAACTAATGAAAACGATTTCTCATATCTAAAATTTTAAAAAACTCTACTCACAACTCCCATAGAGGAGAAGGAGATCTCCACAACAAAGACTAAAACCCCCATAACAAGATTTGAAGAAATCTCATAAAGAGATACTAATTTATTCAACAAAACAAGAAAATGAACTAAAAAAAAATAATAAAAGGGGAAAATGGCTTACCATGGATGAAATCATCCATGGCAGCTCCTAAACTGTTGAAGAAGGGATAGAGGAGCTAGGGCGCGATTTTAGAGAGAAAAGTGAGAGTAGGGGACGGCTAGGTTATTAATAAGTAAGACCTAGACAAATTAATGATTACTTAGCATACGCGGTTTCAAGTATTATATATATATATATATATGAAATGATTTTATTCTAAGTCAATCAAAATCTTTTCAAAATCGTATTGATCTCCATCAATAAACTAACTTCTAGTAACTAGAGTCCAGACTGATAAATATCATAATTCATAAAGATTTTATTTTAAAGAGAACCTCCAAAGTTACATAAGGAGAGAAATAATACCTAATATTTAGATAGGGAAACCCTCAAGAGAAAGAGTGACATTTGAAAAGCTCTATTGAGCACATTAGCTTAAACTTATATATATATATATAAAAGGAGAAACTTGATGCTTATCTTCGCCCAGAGACATATGGCAGTGCTTATACAAAAAGAACAACTATGGTTTTCGAGAGAGAAGAAAGAAAGGAGTTTGCTTGTTGTGGAATTATTTTTTTTTTATAAAAGAAAAATTGAAAGCTAGCTCCATAAATATGGATTTAAGATAACAACTAGTTTTTTTTGTCCGGGCTATGCCTCGAGTTAGTTACAATAAACAAACATGTCAATATTTTTAAATTTCATAATGTATTTTGCTACTTTTTATATTTTTTGTGCATTAAAAAATTCACGTCACAACGTGATAGTAAAAAAAAATTGAAGGGCTTGTGTTTGAAAACAATATATACCTTATAAGAAATTGTGGCAAAAGAATATGACATTAATATTCTCTTGTAAGTTAAGTCTTTTTAGTTAATTATAATTATTACAAGACTTCATCACATTTTATTTGAAACATTAAACAACAAAGTCATGGTGTATTGATGGTTAAGCTCTTATTTTTCATTTCAAAGGTCATGTGTTCGATACCTTGCACTTACACATTTTTTAAAAAGTGTGAGTTACACATAGACATAAACCATTTGCATTAGAGGTTTGAGAAGAGTGCCACGTGACACATCGACTTTCTTTCGCACGCTTTTTAATATATTTGTATAGATTTTACCAGGCTTATCACTCTAATTAGTAATTATGAGAGCATCCGAAATAATTTTCACAAGGTTCCCATAAAATAGTTTAAAGTCCCTTGACATGGTAGATTATCTTTTATATTTTCCTTCATTCATTAAAAAAGTTCACCATTAACTTTTTGGGTAACTTTTTAGTTTGTTCATTCACCTAAATATGAGCTCAAAGAATGTGCAAAACATATATGAACAAAATCACATTCCTCTTTAGTGGATCATTTGGACAATTCTATGAAATTAAACACAAGAAATACCAAAAATAAAGCAAACCTCATGCACGCAAAGGAAGAGACAAGCATATCCTAATTCCTAATATATAGTTTTTGGCATAACATGGTTGCATATTTTTTTCATAAATTGTCCTTAAAAAGGGAATTACTTTATCTCCAAGTCATCTAATCTTTAGAAATAGCCCTCTTTATTCCCTTGTAAGCCCTAATATAATCACAAATCACGTACAATTAACAACTTCTCTACCTTAAAATCAAAGCAATAATCTTTAATCACACCGTGATCACAAATTAAAAAATGGTTAAGCTAACGATAATCGGAAGGATTAGAGATGGCATGCCATTGACACAAGGTCTAAGGTATGTTAATGAAGATTACAACAACATTCCATTTTACAAGCAACATGCTGAATTCATCCTCAAAGAAATCTCAAGAGGTTCTTTAGCTCTTAATCCAAAGATGACTATACGCCTTGATCATCAACATTCTTTCAAGTATATATACATCCTCCTTACAATTAGATTTCTTTGTAACAACCTTAGTTAATTTCACTTTAGTTAATTTACGCGATATAATTAGTATGGCTAATCATACTTTGTTCTTCTTATGTGATCATTGTAAGTTGTTTGGTCGATAGTGGTGTTTGCTTCATCACATTATGTGATTCTTCATATCCGAGAACACTAGCTTTTCATTACCTTGAGGATTTGAGGCATGAGTTGGAGAAATTTCAAGGTGATCAACTTGTTGAGAATATTACAAGACCGTATAGTTTTGTAAAATTTGGTAAGAAGCTCTCACCTGTTTCATTTATTTATTTGCGTTATGGTAAGTATATTATATTAGAGTCCTAGACTAGTAATATATTTACCTAATCATAAGGAAACTAGACCAGTTTCCGTACTAATTTAGGACTCTAATATAATATACTTATGATAACTCTAGTATTATTCGTTTGTTAGCCAAAACTTGTACGAGACGGTCTCAACTTATTTCACAATGAGACATGTGTGTATTTTTTAGCTAATAATAAAAATTAAGATTCTTTATTGCTAAAATAAATAATAGTTTGTTACGAGTATTTTGCATAATTAACTATAATATTATCTTGTAAACCGACATAAATTGTTTAAAAGGTAACTTTAAAGTTTTTTGGGTAACTTTTAAGGAAATTTCATAGACAATTTTGGTATCATCTATGGTTAACCTTGTGGTCTAATTGCGAGACAATCTCACCCAATACTAGATATTATTTCGCGGATTGATCATAATAAGATTCTATGTGATAAAAAAAAACTTATGTATATATTATGGTTTTTCTTGTCCAATATGTTTTTCATTTGTTTAACGTAAATTGATGTCTGCAGACAGTGTAATAAGCAGCATTAGAAAGCAATATGTGGACACAAGAACACAAGCTAATATAAAGAAGTTACATGCAAATTCTGGGCAAGAATTAAATATCATAGTAGAAAGCTTGTCTACGGTTGTAAAAAACAGAAAGCAATTAGGTAAAATTTCTGTCTCTTATATATATTACTATTCAACTGAAAAATAAATAAAATTGGGCAAACTTTTATCAATTTTGCGAAAATTAAACATAGTTTCATTGCATTGCTAGATTATAGGGAGAAAGTTGTCATGGCTCCTCAAGCTGTTTCACCTATGTGGAGTTCTCGACGTCTTAAGGTAGGCCATGTATTAAATAGTCAAACATTTGTTAAGCATGTCTATAATTTTTTGTGTACATTACAAATCAAGTGTACCAAGAACTATTTTCTCTTTTATATGGAGCATCTTTTGTTTGCCGCTCCATTAGAAGTTTAGAACTACCCAAATGAGTAAGTCTGCTAAAAATTATACTTGCTCCTCCGGTTTTTTTTTATCTTTCTCTTTTTTCTGTGCACATTTTTCAATACACATTTTTGAACTTAAATATATTTTATTATATATTAGTAAAAATTATAACGATTGAATATTAATAATGTACTAATTGAGACGAATCAAACACCACCCCATATGACTATAATTTTCTTATAAATTGAAAAAAATTGAGAAGATTTTCTCTAATTATGAATGTGTTAAGATGCTAAATGAAAACGATAATAATAATAAAAAACAGAGAGAGTACACCTCAATATTTGAACATTTCTTCAATGTAACATAATCACCATTTTCAACTCTTGTATATGAAAGACAAGAAAACATTGATAAGTTACAAAGACAAACATGGAAAAGATTGTTGAAAACTTGGTTTTATAACATGACAATTTCTAGAGAATTACCATTTGCAATTCCCTTCCCTATTGAATAAGACAAGTTTATCATTTTCTCCTCTAAATTTGTATGGAAAAATTGAAAATTTCATTGAATGGACTTTCATTTCATGTTATGGCAGATCATTGCATTGAAATGGACGCCAATTGGAATTGCAATCACTGTCGTGGTCACTCTTCTATTGTGGGCTTCCTTGGTCATGGCAAATTACGTGGCTTTGTGCTCGTGACATAATGTCGTAGAAGGCCCAATACACTTTTGTCATTTTTTGAAACTTTGATTTCTACAAAATACTTTATATGGGTTGTTTGGTTCATTATTTTTGAGTTTTAAGAAACATAATCAATTATCGATTCCCTTTCGTCTTGCTTGGTTCAACCCCACATCAATCCCTTACCATTACTTGATGGTAATGACTACCCTTCATTTCCATTACTTGACTTGGACCAAACACTCAATAAAGGCAACTATTTTCGTTACCTTTCTCCTCCTCTATTTGTATCCATTCCCTTTCCATTTCATATGTTGAACCAAACGACCCTTTAGTCTGCTCTACATTTATTCCCAGTTACACAAGTGGTTTCAAGGAAACTATAGCATAATGTAAACAGTTCTTCAGATAGTGAAAATGTAAGACTTTTGGGACTTACAAGATCTCTACAAAATAGCCAAAAACTTGCATAGAATTCTTAAGACTGCAAAAATAAAATGAGTGTAATACTTGATCATGGTCATACTGTTGGATACCGTAAACTACTAAGTTATATGGATTCTTGAGTGAAGCATTCAAGGGAGATCGAAGCGACACTTAAATGTGAAAGAAGAATCCATACTACTTGTTTTGTGTGAAGAGATGCTAACTTATCTTTCATGTCTTTGATTCAGCTCTTAGATATGAAACATATTAGCAAGTACATTGCTATGAACCATTCAATGGAGATCGAAGTGCCACTTAAATGTGAAACAAGAATTCTCTGTACTGTTGTTGTGCACCTTCACCATAGACGCTAAATTCTCTTTCATGTCTTCATTTCCGCTCGTAGCTTCAAAATCTTCTATGTTATGCCACCAAAATTTATTGCAAAACTGCTCACAACAACATCCATCTCGGCCTTTGCTAGCTAACTTTTTACACAAGTACTGCAAAATCAAAGGAATTCTTTGTAGTTTTGCAAGTATACCCAATTAATAAGTAGACTTTTATGCTAAAAAACAATAAAATAACAAGATCCGTCTCAAAATCACCCCTAATAAGTTCCAATCAGGTCCAATAAGTTGAATTAGGTCCAATAAAATATGTTTAGTTCAGTTCAAGTCAAATAAGTTCAGTTCAGGGTTGTTTAGGTGAAGAGAACGCACCCTAAGTCTCCAATGAACCCTCAAATACTATGGAGAGGAGGCACTAATAGTAGCCAGCTCAGCTCATAGCTCAACCACCTAAGCTCAGCACCTAGCTCAGCTCAACAAGTTATTTCAGTTCAGTTAGTTAGTTCTCCTAACTAACTATATTCAACTACGTATTCTCTCTCCTTAGATTGTAATTCAATGATGTTAGTTCACAATATTCTCTCATTTTGTAATTATTGAGAGTTTCTTATCTCTCCAAGATTCTTCTTTCTTATCAGTAAAACTTCTTCTATATTGTTGTTGATTATAATTGATCACATTTGATCAACTAACAATTACCCTTTATTGCTCTCAATACCCCTTTGATCTGTCTGAAGATGCTAAAATCCTAACCCACCTTCCTGTCTTAACTGCAGTCACGATTCCCACTCTGTAATAGCCCATCTCTCTCCTCTGCTTGAGAACCTCGCCTCAGCAGTCAGCAGTCAGCAGCCAGCAGCCAGCTTAGCTTTCGGACTGTAATACAGTGGGGGGTGAAGGGTGGCGGTAATTCTGAGACTCGAAATATGTTGACAGTTTACAGTTGGGGTATGACAGTGTTTGGCCCCAATAACTAATTAAAATCTTAAAAAATCTTATGTATAAAACCTCAAACAACAGCTAATCTATATATAAGGATAAGATCAGTACCTCAACAATACCATTACAATAGCCAAGTATAGTCAAGGTAGATGGATAGGTGCTCCAAACTAGCCCATCTACAAAAGCTGCTGAAGTTCGTTTTCTGAGATGATATTGCCTCGCCACTTTAAGGTGAACATTGTTCTGTTGGGAAGGCCGAATTGTTGCTCCAAATTCATTGAGTTCGAATTCCACCTTCAAAATTAATCAAAAACACAGACAAGTAAATTATTTAACAGCACATCTGAATCAAAAGTTGAGACATCAAAGATTGCACTCCTGTACCTGTATCCTGGACTGTATCCATGGGTCAAATCTTGAGTCAAATCCAATGCTCAAATAGATTTTTTGTCCCGCTATATGTTCCATAAATACCTTAAAGCAGATGAACCATGATGTATCTAAATCACAAGAAAGACGAAAATGCAACTTAACAAGGCATTTATCAGTTGGTAAGTTAAGTTTAAGTAATGATGGTACTTGGTCCCCCTCATAGAGCAACTCCCTTAGATTTGGGCAATCGATGAAAACCTTCTTACAACCACAACCACGGTATTTGAAATACCTCAAATTCGGACAATCAACATAAATCTCGTGAGGATCAAATTCTATTTCTAACTTCCTTAGATGATAATTAGCTGCTTTAAACCAATCTGCATCAATATCTTCTGTCACAAGCTTTGCTTTCTCAAGAAGTGGAAAATCAGCTGTAAGGTCTCCATATACGATATAATTGTCTACTAAGTGGAGATCCCTGATAGGATTATCTGAGCTGAACAATAATTCCAAATGAGCAGTACAAGAAAAACTCTCAAGGTTTACACATTCTCTGATGTCAACTTCACAAATCCGGCCATTCTGTGAACCCTCAACATAGGCGTTCTTTAGCTTATGAAATATAGAAAGCGTGAGAGTTTTCATCCCAAAAGTGCAACATTTAAACTCTAAAAGTTCAATCAATGGGCAACTACTTGCCAAGTTGCTTATGGTCTCCTCATCCGACACCATAACATGTGAGAGCCACAAGTGTTTCAAAGAAGAATACATCCCGACCACATAGTTTCCAACAGTGGATGATAATCGACAAGCTCGTACAGTAAGAGACTGCAACCATTTTGAAGAAACAAGTATTTCCAGGTATGGAAAATTATAACATGTGTCCGCACATATATCATACCAACAAAAGTCTTTTGTTTGAACAAAAATGCACAACTCCTCAACCCTAGTTTGTCTAACTAGATTCATCAATCGATCAACATGAGAAAAGTCAGCATTATTAACAACCAGATTCAATGTTAATTCTAAAACTGGCGTATGTTGTTGATTTATAGTCAACAAGCGATTATTCACAGAATTCATGAATCTGTCCTTTATTTCCTGGTCTTGTCCACGTTGAGCAGAAAGTGTAGCAAATAAAGTCTCATCAAAATACAAAGATTGCACAATTTTGTATGAAGAGCATACATATTTCCAGGTCTTGGACAGAACAGATGTTCGAATAGCATCTTTTATGAGAAGAAATGATAGTATACGGTGGATTATTTCCTCCGGCAATTTCGAAATCAGGTCCTTGTGATTGATGTAATACATCTTTTTCTTTATCAGATTCTTGTTCATACTATCTTATTCTTCGACAAAACAGATGTTGGAGTAACAGTATGCTGCACATGTAAATTACACCATTAAAGTTATCCAGAAACTGATCATTGTTATCAGTTTTATTTATGAATGAGGAGATGAAAGATTAGACACTTCTTTCCACAAAATGAAAAAAATCAGTTGAGCAAGAAATATATTAAAATCAGAGCTATACAACAAACATTAGAAGATTAAAAATATGAATGGTAAGAGAATTAAAGAAATTCACCTAAATTGACTTCGTTGAATTCTTGTAATCTTGTTACCAGGGATTTGGGAAGAATGTGATTTTCAAGATACAGGAGAAATAAAAAGGATTTTGGTAAAAGTATTTGTATTTGAAGATGGCAATGGGAAACGGAAAGAGAATCCTAATTTATTGAATAGCGCCTTGATTGTACTACAGTTCACCACTTTTAACCATCCGGCTGTTCAAGAAATTGGATCAAGTTGATCTGATCCGAAAAATCTGATATCGGATCCGACATATATTCGAAAAGTCTGATTCTTGACAAATTAGAAATATACACTTTTGGCGTGTTCGGCACAAGCTTTTCAAGTAGCCTTAGATGGTAAACTTAATTGTACTAACGTTTGCGGATTCTCGTGATGGCCACTAGTCCGGGCTGGCAGACCGAATCATAGGCCGTAGCGGGCTGGGCTGAGATTCCATGGTCCAGGACCGGACTATGAAATTCATGTGTTGGTCGGGCTAGTCCGTGGGCTGAAAAATCTTGACTCACACCGATCTGTTACTGGTTTTCACGGTTCGGGAAGCGATTTTGGCAGTTCATGGATCTAGTGGGCTGGATCGGGGTAGCGGGCCGACGTGAGAATTTTTAAAAAAATTATTTAATCATTGAAATTATTCGTTATTTTTACATAAAATCTTTAAAATGAATTAAAATATATACAATTATTAATATTAATGAATAATTTCATTAATTTTAAATTTGATTGAATTATAATATATGCAATTTGATTAAAATATATACAATTTGATTAAAATATACACAATTTGGTTCAATATTTAATTGGACTGGACTGGGCTGGTCTGATTCATGGGCCGGGCTAGGCGCAAAAAAAATCTGGCCACGACCCATCCACCAATTTTACAGTTTGAGCTACGTTAGACCGTGATTTATGCGAGCCCGACCCATACGACCCACGAGGTGGGTTGGGCTGGATTGGCCCGCACTGTTGGCCATCTCTAGCGGATTCCATTCAACTTTTTGATTCCGAGGCACTATATAAGGTGGTCATGAACTCGTAATGTCATCTAAAACTCGTGAACAGTCATCAGTGTGTTGCTTTTATTTGTCAAGCACTTTTTTTTGCGTTCATTGTGCTTGATACTCAAAAAGTATACGAACTCTTTTTAGTACCTACACTCAATAGCACCAAAGACAACAAAAGAAACTTCATTGGAATTTCTTAAATCTGGTATCATGTTATCTGATTGTAATTATTCCGATCTAAGATTTGGGGCCGGATCAGATATCCGATTTGAATCGCCCTAGACTCACTAAATGACCTATCACAACCCAGTTGATCTCACACACACTCCATACTAGGAGCCGATCTGATCATGGACACCGTACCAGTAGCAGTAAATTAAGTACATCAATCTTGACCTCCAATAGACAATACCTAACAAATCTTGATGCTTAAAGATTAAAAACATAGTAATCTATTTAGACTTAAATAATTCATGCAATTGCCCTCATGTTTTTTTTTTTTGATAAGGAGAAAACAACTTAGCACTAACCCTATAATATGATCAGCTTAGAGCATCCTCTCCGGTGATGGAAAAAAACACAATGTTGGAAGAATAAAACCAATACAAAAAGTGAATGAGCCTCGTGACCATGATGCGCCATGTGAAGAGCTTCAAAACCCTTTAGCTAAAATTAGATACATTTCATAACAATTACTTGCATGATGATAAAAATCATCCATTAAATCTTAGATTTCTTGCGAATTATTCAGTCTCTCTGAATTTCCTATTGAAAAATTTATAAACTACAGTTACAAAATAAGTAAATGAACTTACTTACATAAATGAGCACCTTTTTTTATATTAAGGCTACATTTGGTACGGGTAAAATATTTTCCTGAAAAATTATCTTCCTTTATTTTCAATTATACATTGTTTGGTTTACAAAGGAGTATACAACCATTTTCCCTAGAAGAAAAATTACTCTTTCACTAATAGAAAAACCATTTTCCTTTCAAAATGAAGGGAAAACTGGTTTTCCTTCATTTTTCTTATCTCTTCTTTACACACCTCTTCCTACCTCTTTACTTTCTTTTTCATTTTTCTTTCTTTTCATCATTTTTCTTCCATGAAACCAAATAACGGAAAACTAATTTTAGAATTGTGTTTTCCATTGTAAAATGTTTTTCATGAAAATCATTTTACAATGAAAATATTTTACACCCAACCCTTATCTAGTCTTTTAAGAATTTGATAATGCTTCCTTTTATTTGTCCAGGTAAATTTAATTTGGGCCCACTAAACCCTAGGTCTATTATATTACAATTATTCATAGTATTCGTAAAAAGGTCTGCCCTACTTATTACCAAAATTTCTCGCTTTGATTGACGACTTCATCAAATCACCCCCAACAAGCCAAGGTTTTTTCAAATTATGAGCAAATCTTTCAAGGTCGTTCCATAGAAGCTTCCTATTTCTAAACTTAGTACTTGCAATAAGGACAAAAGAAGATCTAGTAGATATTACCTCAACTACGCCGTAGACTCCCTATGCAACTTCTCCAATGACTTGAAAATCCAAGATGTGTGATTTCCAAAAAAGAAGAATATCGCCTGCAGAATCCATTGGTTCGAGCAAATGCCAAGTGTCATAGCTAAGATCTCTAATGATCCCAGTTGTCTTTTCCCTGCCCACAAGTTTCGGCTAAGACAAGCAACGACGGGTAGTTTCGTAAGGTCATATATAACTCGTGAACTGTCATGAGTCTGATGATTCTATTTGCCAAGCACTTTTTTTGCTGTTCATTGTGCTTGACAAACTCAAATAGTATATTAACTCATTTTAGTACCTACACTTAAGAGCACCAAATTAAAGACAACAAAAGAAACTTCATTGGAGTTTTTCAGATCTGTGTTATCTGATTGGAATTATTCTGATCCAAGATTTTGGGTCGGATCAGATATCCGATTTGAACCGCTCCAGACTCACTAAATGACCTATCACAACACAGCTGATCTCACACAAACTCCACACTAGGAGCTGGTCTAATCACAGACATCATCCCAGTAGCAGTAAATTAAGTACAATAATTTCGACCTCCAATAAACAATACCCAACAGATCTTGCTCATGATTAAAGATTAAAAAGATACTAATCTATTTAGACTTAAATAATTCATGCAATTGCGTTATGGTTTTTTTTTTGGTAAGGAGAAAACAACCTAGTACTACCCCTATAATTGGACCAGCCTAGAGCATCCTTTCCGGTGATGGAATAAAACACAATGTTGGAAGAAGAAAACCAATACAAAAAGCGAATGAGCCTCGTGACCATGATGAGCCATGTGAAAAAAGCTTCAAAAACCCTTTAGCTAATATTAGAGATATTCCATAACAATTACTTGGATGATGATAAAATCCATTAAAATTTAGATTTGTTGTTAATTATTCGGTCTCTCTAAATTTCTATTGACAAATTTATAAACTATCGATTACTATTTTAGTAAATGAACTTACTTACATAAATGAACATCATGAAATCATTAAGGCTATGTTTGGTACGGCGTAAAATATTTTCCTGAAATAATTTTCCTCTATTTTCAATTTTACATTATTTTGTTTGCAAAGGAGTGTAAAATCATTTTTCCTAGAAGTAAAATTACTCTTCCAATGATGTAAAACAATAAAAAATTATTTTCCTTCAATTTTCTTATCTCTCCTTTACACACCTCACCTTACCTCCTTTCTTTTTCATTTTTCTTTCTTTTCATCAGTTTTCTTCCATGAAATCAAACAACGAAAAACTAATTTTGCAATTGTGTTTTTCATTGTAAAATATTTTTCATGAAAAGCATTTTACAATGAAAATGTTTTACACACCCAACCCCTATCTAGTCTTTCAAGAATTGGATGATGCTTCCTTTTATTTGTCCAGGTAAATTTGGGACCATTAAACTCTAGGTCTATTAGATTACAATTATTCATGGTATTCGCAAAAAGGTTTGCCCTATTCTAGACACAAGTTTTCCCCCCAAATTTCTCGCTTTGATTGACGACTTCATCAAAGTCACCCACAACAAGCCAAAGTTTATTCAAATTATGAGTAAATCTTTCAAGGTCGTTCCATAGAAGCTTCCTATTTTCAAACTTAGTACTTGCATAAATTGAAGGACAAAGAAGATTTAATGGGTATCGATTGCACATCCACTTATTCTCTAAGTAGACGATGTCTTGGCATGTATGCCTTAACCATGCCCTTGCCGGTGTATTGGAGTTCACTTTCATAAGAACACAGACAACTACAAACCTCCTTCGGTCACCATGGATTGAATGGGCATCGATTTTTATAATGCTCCTAAGAGTATTTCCAATAATTTTCAAATCTTCTTCCTAAAAAAATCTAGAGGCTCCGGGAGATTCACCTGAACCGGGTACTGAGTGATGCTTTCTTGGGAAGGCTTGAAACCCTGTTGCCAAGCTTGTACCCAAATTAGAGAGCCCATAACAAACCATGGTCCCACATTCAAAATGTGAGATCTCTCTTCCGGTGATGGGCATTTTGTACAGTAAAACCAACGACCCAGCGATGTCTCTATGGCACCTTTCCATGACCATAGTTTCTGGAGTTCCTATTTCAGAAAATCTTGGTAGAATGAGCACCCCACCACTTTGCTTATAATAGCATCAACCCACGGTTTAACAAGCTCAACATATTGGCTCTCTGATATTGGTATGAAAACTTCCTCCTCACCACAAGGATGAGGGTGAGAGGTTGCAAAAGGAAGTGGGGGCGAAGGGGAATATTCACCGCTATCTTGAGGTGCTACTCCACCTCACTCCTAATTGCCTCTTTGAATGACCTACTTTTAGACGAGGTTGCAGAACGGGGGGAGGGGGAATAGGTGGACCTAGGAGAGGAGGGAGGGACTGGGACGGGACTTACATCGGCATTTGCTCGAACACAAGGGTTTTGCAGTAGGAGGCTTCGACATCTCTCCTCGTGTTCTGTCGTGTGGCCGGGTTTTGGTGGGTTTTCGGTGACTTAGGGGAGAGAGAATTTTCTCTCTCTAAGATTCTCTCTATAATTAAAGCCCATTGATTTCGTCTTTTTGAAATGACTATTCTTTTACAAAATTAAACTTTAGTTTATCGAAAATTCCATAATATCATTTAGTTCACGGAGCTTGGGATAAGAACACAAAATGTACGGGCATGGGCTAGTACCTAAACTATCATATGGAAGATTTGCATAGCACTATTAGGAGCAAAGGTGGAGGAAACTTTGGGAAGGCAGGTTCTGCTATCCAGGCTATAGAAACTATAAAATTACTTCACTTGTATTACACTTATTACACACTCTACTAACCTGGTGACTTTTTATAGGAAACAAATTCAGTTTATATTAATCTTATATTTAGACATTCTCATATTCTAAATCTCGCTAAGGAGTCTCCAAAACATAAAAATAAGGTTATAGAACTATATATAGTCCTTTTGATGTGGTACTTTCTCGAGCAACTACATGACTTCAATGAAGAAAGACAATGTTATAGTGTTTGGTTGTCAAAGTTGCTAGGAGGGATGTGAATCGAGCTCCTACTACTGTCAAGTAGTGTGTGGAATCTATGTCCAATATCATTTAATTTTGTAATTTTTGGTTTATTGTTTTGTTCTTTGATTTTATAATTTTATTAATAGCCTAATTGAATAACAAGCAAATTAAATTAGCTGATTCTTCATGACAATTATTGTCAAGGAACAATTGACTAAATATTCTCTTTCAGACCTCAAAAATACAAAAGCTCTCTTTTACCACCTAGAATTGTTAATTGGTTAAACATAGTTTCATTGCATTGCTAGATTATAGGGAGAAAGTAGTCATGGCTCCTCAAGCTCTTTCACCTATGTGGAGTTCTCGACGTCTTAAGGTAGGCCATCTATTAAATAATCAAACATTTATTAAGCATGTCTATAATTTTTTGTGTACATTGCAAATCAAGTGTACCAAGAACTATTTTCTCTTTTATATGGAGCATCTTTTGTTTGCCGCTCCATTAGAACTACCCAAATGAGTAAGTGTGCTAAAAATTATACTTGCTCCTCCTGTTTTTTTTTTTTATCTTTCTCTCTTTTCTATGCACATTTTTCAATATACATTTTTGAACTTAAATATATTTTATTATATATTAGTAAAAATTATAACGATTGAATATTAATAATGTACTAATTGAGACGAATCAAACACCACCCCATATGACTATAATTTTCTTATAAATTGAAAAAAAATTGAGAAGATTCTCTCTAATTATGAATGTGTCAAGATGCTAAATGAAAACGATAATAATAATAAAAAAAACAAAGAGAGTACACCTCAATATTTGAACATTTCTTCGATGTAACATAATCACCATTTTCAACTCTTGTATATGAAAGACAAGATTACATTGATAAGTTACAAAGACAAACATGGAAAAGATTGTTGAAAACTTGGTTTTATAACATGACAATTTCTAGAGAATTACCATTTGCAACCCCCTTCCCTATCGAATAAGACAAGTTTATCATTTTCTCCTCTAAATTTGTATGAAAAATTAAAAATGTCATAAAATGGACTTTTATTTCATGTTATGGCAGATCATGATATAGTTTTATCAGGACTCGGCAGGAGGAATGATAAAACTATATCAGATATAGGCAACTTTGCCTATATCACCAATATAAAATTGAAAAAGTAATGTTGTGAAAAGGTTGAAGTACAAAAATAATGTATTAAATTCAGAAAATATTTTTATTCAACTTTTTGAATGTGAGAAAGGGAATAGAAGGGGAATGGAAGGGAATGGGAAAAAGTGACATCCCTCTCTCTCCTCTCCTACATTGATCTGACCAAACAGAAAGCCATTCTCCAAAACTCCAAAATTCTTACAGCTAACTTTATTTTTATTATGGAGAGAAATAAAAACTAAATTAAGTGGGAAATTAAATGTTGTTGAATTGTGGAAAAAAGGCCTCGTCAATTTAGTTGTTTTGAAGATATTGTGGAAAATTTGGAGAAGAAAATTGGACTTTCATGAAGGTCGAGAGCTAGGAGAAAAATATAGTTTTATCAGGACTCGGCAGATCATCGCGTTGAAAATTGAAATGGACGCCAATTGGAATTGCAATCACTGTCATGGTCACTCTTCTCATGTGGGCTTCCTTGGTCATGGAAAATTACAATGCTTTGTGCTCGTGACATAATGTCGTAGAAGGCATAATACACTTTTGTCATATTTTTGAAACTTTGATTTCTACAAAAAACTCTCTAGTCTGCTCTACATTTATTCCCAGTTACACAAGTGGTTTCAAGGAAACTATAGCAAATTATATGGATAAATGTAAACAGTTATCCACATAGTGAAAATGTAAGACTTTTGGGACTTGCAAGATCTCTACAAAATAGCTAAAAATTTACATAGAATTCTTAAGACTGCAAAAATAAAATGAGTGTAATACTTGATCATAGTCATACTATTGGAGACCGTAAACTACCAAGCTATATGGATTCTTGTGTGAAACATTCAGAGGGTGTTTGGTATGATAAATTTTGATGTAGGAAACGGATTCAAATAAGTGTTTCCATTTCTAATTGTTTGGTATGAGTGTTAAGTAACAAATACCGTTTCCAAGGGGAAACATAATCCCCCCATTTATTACCCTTATCAAACTAGTGGAAACAAATCACGTTTCCTTCCTCAATCATAATCCTTTCAATTGTTTCCATTCCACTAGGATACCAAACAACAATTAAAGGTAACAGTTATTATTTCTATTTCCCCCCATTTGAATCTATAGTACTTGTTTTGTGTGGAGAGATGCTAACTTATCTTTCATGTCTTTGATTCAGCTTTTAGATATGAAACATATCAGCAAGTACACTGCTATGAACCATTCAATGGAGATCGAAGCGCCACTTAAATGTGAAACAAGATTTCTCTGTACTATTGTTGTGCATCTTCACCATAGATGCTAAATTCTCTTTCATGTCTATATTTCCGCTCTTAGCTTCAAAATCTTCTATGTTATGCCACCAAAATTTATTGCAAAACTGCTCACAACAACATCCATCTCGGCCTTTGCTAGCTAACTTTTTACACAAGTACTGCAAAATCAAAGGAATTCATTGTAGTTTTGCAAGTAAACCCAATTAATAAGTAGAATTTTATGCTAAAAAACAATAAAATAACAAGATCCATCTCAAAATCACCCTAATAAGTTCCAATCAGGTCCAATAAATTCTGTTTAGTTCAGTTCAAGACCAATAAGTTCAGCTCAGATAAGTTCAGTTCAGGGTTATTCAGGTGAAGAGAACGCACCCTAAGTTTCCAATGAACCCACAATTACTATGGAGATGAGGCACTAATAGTAGCCAGCTCAACTCTCAGCTCAACCACCTAAGATTCTTGTTTATACTCAATAAAACTTCTTCTATATTGTTGTTGATGATAATTGATCACATTTGATCAACTAACAATTACCCTTTATTGCTCTCAATACCCCTTTGATCCGTCTGAAGATGCTAAAATCCTAACCCACCTTCCTGTCATAACTCCAGTCCCGATTCCCACTCTGTAGACTGTAGTAGCCCATCTCTCTCCTCTGCTTGAGAACCCCGCCAATAACTAATTAAAATCTTAGAAAATCTTATGTATAAAACCTGAAACAACAGCTAATCTATAGTATAAGGATAAGATCAGTACCTCAATCATACCACGACAATAGCCAAGTATAGTCAAGGTAGTTGGATAGGTGCTCCAAACTAGCCCATTCACAAAAGCTGCTGCAGTTTGTTTTGTGAGATGATTTTGCCTCGCCACTTTAAGGTGAACATTGTTCTGTTGGGAAGGCCGAATTGTTGCTCCAAATTCATTGAGTTTGAATTCCACCTTCACAATTAATCAAAAACACAGACAAGTAAATTATTTAACAGCAAATCTGAATCAAAAGTTGAGACATCAAATATTGCACTCCTGTACCTGTACCCTGGACTGTATCCATGAGTAAGTTCTTGAGTCAAATCCAAAGGTCAAATAGATTTTTTGTCCTGCTATATGTTCCATAAATACCCTAAAGCGGATGAACCAAGATGTATCTAACTCACAAGAAAGACGAAAATGCAAGGCATTTGTCAGTTGGTAAGTTAAGTTTAAGTATTGATGGTACTTGGTCCCCCTTATAGAGCAACTCCCTTAGATTTGGGCAATCGATAAAAACCTTCTTACAACCAAAACCACGGTATTTGAAATACCTCAAATTCGGACAATCAACATAAATCTCGTGAGGATTAAATTCTATTTCTAACTTCATTAGATGATAATTAGCTGCTTTAAACCAATCTACACCAATATTTTTTGTCACAATCTTTGCTTTCTCAAGAAGTGGAAAATCAGCTGTAAGTTCTTCATATACGATAGGATGGTCTACTAAGTGGAGATCCCTGATATTACTACCACCATCTGAGTTGAACAATAATTCCAAATGAGCAGTACAAGAAAAACTCTCAAGGTTTACACATTCTCTGATGTCAACTTCACAAATCCGGCCACACTGAAATCCCTCAACAGAGGCTTTCTTTAGCTTATGAAATATAGAAAGCGTGAGAGTTTCCATCCCAAAAGTGCAACCTTTAAACTCTAAAAGTTCAATCAATGGGCAACTACTTGCCAAGTTGCTTATGCTCTCCTCATCCGACACCATAACATGTGAGAGCCACAAGTGTTTCAAAGAAGAATACATCCCGACCACATAGTTTCCAACAGTGGATGATAATTGACAATCTCGTACAGTAAGAGACTGCAACCATTTTGAAGAAACAAGTATTTCCAGGTAAGGAAAATTATAAAATGTGTCCGCACATATTTCATACCAAAAAGAGTCTTTTGATTGAACAAAAATGCACAACTCCTCAATCTTAGTTTGTGTAACTAGATTCATCAATCGATCAACAGGAGAAAACTCGGCATTAAGAACAACCAGATTCAATGTTAATTTTAAAACTGGCGAATGTTGTTGCTGTATAGTCAACAAGCGATTATTCACAAAATTCATGAATCTGTCCCTTATTTCCTGGATTTTAGGCTCTTGTCCACTTTGAGCAGAAATTAGTAGTTCTAAAGCAAATAAATTCTCATCAAAATGCAAAGATTGCAAAATTTTGTATGAAGAGCATACAGTTTTCCAGGTCTTGGACAGAACGGATGTTTGAGTAGCATCTTTTATGAGAAGAAATGATAGTATATGGTGGATCATTTCCTCCGGCAATTTCGAAATCCGGTCCTTGTGATTGCATTTATACATCTTTTCTTTTCTTTATGAGATTCTTATTCTTCGACAAAACAGATGTTGGACTTGGAATAACAGTATGCTGCAGCTGCACATATAAATTACACCACTAAAGCTATCAGAAACTGATCATCATTATGATTTATTTATGAATGAGGAGATGAAAAATGCTCCTTCAGACAATTTCACAAAAAGACATTAATCTATTTATAGATTTTGGTTAAATGTACAAACCATCTCATTTCAGATGCCCTATTTTCAAATAAACTTCCAACAAAAATAAAACTATGCAATTGCCCACACTTGAAAGGGCTTTGAGACCCATATCTCTATTATTATTATTATCATTATTATACTCCATAAGGGAAGGGGAGAGCTATGGTGTCCCTATTTGAAGAGACTGATTTACACTCCTTTTCTTCCTAAATTACAAAACCAATTTCTACTAAAACGAGACTTCAAAAAAAATATACCGGAAATACAATTATAACAAATAATGACAAGTTAACTGAAATCAATAGAATTGCATAATTCACGTTACAAAAATTTAATTACAAAATATAACCCATTAGTAATTACATACTCCCTGTGTTTCTGTGCTCGTCTTCCAATGCACGTTTTTAAACTTAAATATCTTTCATTATATATTAGTAACAATTATAACGATTGAATACTAATAAAGTATTAATTGAGACAAATCAAATAAGACCCCACATGACTATGTTTTTCTTATAAATTGATAACATTTGAGAAAATTCTTTCTAAGCATGAATAGTATCAAGATTCCAAGTGATAAAGGTAAAAAAAAAACAGAGGGAGTACTCCGTTCCCAAAAACCATTTACAATTACATACTCAAAAAAATTACAAATGCACTACAATGTCAATACAAATTACAAACTAAGAAAAACATACGATTTCGAATGAGAGTTCACATTTGTCCATTGACGATTTGCAAACTTCTAAAAAAGATACATAATTCTTTTTAATCTTGCAAGTATAATCAACTTGTTCAAAGAAATGAGCTAGACTAGATTGACACTATTTCAAAAATTACATACTCCCTCTATTTTTTTTATCTTTTTATTCGAAATCTTGACACTATTCATAGTTAGAGATAATCTTCTCAATTTATATAAAAAAAATAGTATTTTATTAATATTCAATCATTATAATTTTTACTATATACGGAAAGATATTTAAGTTTAAAAAAATGCATTGGGAGATACATATAGGAAAGTGAGAATGATGAAAAACGAAGAGAGTATTTCCTTAGGAAAAAAAAAATCAGTGACTTTTACACTTCAACTTGGGATGAAAAAAGGATTAAACTTTCCGAAATTTTTCTCTAACTTGAGAACTGTAGAAAACATACACCATTGTTAAATCTTTCATCATGCATGATGATATGGTCAACAATCTTATAGGCTCGTTCAAAAATCTAATCCAGTCTATCCTATCCGAAAAATCGAAAATTCAATACAATTTATCAAGTTACAATTTTTTTTTGGAAAATGATATATGTAACCCTTAGGGCTATGTATAAGGTGCTTAAAATGGAAATAAAATATTGAATCAAGCATTTATTACCTCAATTGATGTGAAAATGTATCTTGAATTCTTAAACTGTTTCCATTTGAAGAAATGTATTTAATGCTTATATGTAGCCCTTAGGGCTACATATAACATTACCCTTTTTTTTATCGAAATTACCCCAAATTATAAATAAAATACTGTAAAAATACTCTCAAACACATAGTTCCTACTTCCCACCACCTCCGTCAAGCAAGCTTGGTTACGTCTTCTCTTTCTCAACATGTATATCATTAAAAATAAACTTTTATCATATTAATATACTTATATATCATTAAATAGTTTATTTTAAGGAGGCACCATGCATTATTTTTCGCATTCCTTAAAGTCGACAAACTCGAACGGGGTGAACTCATGGAGTTTCGGATCGGATGTTAACCCGATATCCGAAAATATTTCTATTCAATAATTTGGATTGGATCAAATCAAAGCTATACAACAAACATTAGAAGACTAAAAATATGAATTGTAAGACAATTAAAGAAACTCACCTAATTGACTTCCTTGAATTCTTGTAATCTTGTTACCAGGGAGTTGGGAAGAGTGTGATTTTCAAGAATGGCCGTAATATACAGAATCACTAAGTAGATTATATCTGTATATATATGACTAGGTTTTGACCCGTGCAAAATGCACGGATTTTTTTTATTTATAAATTGTATGACTTGATGATGTTTCTCCCAAAAATTAAGGGGGTGAATATTAGATCGTGATTTAAACTTTTTATAATCATATCGTTTATGAGGAATATTTTAAAATTGACTTACCATCCGTGCGTTCAATAACTAATGTAATTAATATTATCGTGCGGCGTTGACTGAAAAAGTCTTTGCTCTACCCATTACTTCATATTGAGAACCAAATAAAATCACAATTCGCTACATTATTAGGATTCAATCATGCAACCACTTCTTTTCTCACTTTCTGCCGTCCCTACTTTCCACAGTCCCTCTCATCCCCATTCTTTTGTTGTCTTGAGACCCCGTGATCTTTATCACAAATAAAATTTCAAACCCTAATGCTGGTAACTCTTGATATGGCTAACTGAACCCGTGCAATTACAAACCAAAAATGGAGATTTAAAACATAGCTAGAATTGTTATATTTAATTGAACCTTTCTCCTGAATTTGGGCAATATCATATTTAAATAAAATGGAGATTTATTCGAATAATTGCTACATTCGATCAATTGAATCTTATGTTATTAAAGAAAAAATTTCACGTTCAGTTCCAGATTTATTCGAAAAAAGTTATCCAAAAAGTTTGACCACAGATTCATCGAACACATTTGATATTTTCAAAAATGGATAAAAAATGAATTTGATTGTGTTTTTATCCATTAAAGTTTGATGTGTGAGATTCAGATGTTATCTATATAAGTTTTTTATATGAAGATGATGATTCACTTTCTTAGATGTTCAAATTGAGATGACAAAATTTTTATGACAGTGAAAACTGAGAGTTCTAAGTAAGGGTTTGTTACAGTTTAGGACTTTATTAACAAACTTAGATTTTGTTAAGATTATATTCGGCTTCTAGATAGAAGTAAGATTCTATGCACCTCTCTTAGAATTTAAAGCTTGTAAGTTTCATACTATTTGACCCATTTTTTATTTATTTTGGAAAGTAAAATATAGAATAAATTGTATTGTCAATTATTTGTTACATGCACAATTCACCCTTTTTTTCATTTTTGTTGTGAGTTTGTGATTAGCTCACTGACCAGGTCAATAATACTTGTTCCAAATGAACGGTAATATATAGAATAAAAATCAATTTATATGTGGAAATATATTATATGACATTTTATCTTTTCTTTGAGATGAACACCTAGAAATTATGAGCTCTCAAATTTCATATGTATGGTAATATTATTTTTTTTAGTTGTGATTCGGTTGTTGTGAATAAACTGAACAAATATACTTCATATGACTTATAAACTTCACAAAGATACAACTACACTAAAATTATGGACAATAAATTTCACATAAGTTCTATATGTAATTTTAATCTTTAACCTTACATAGAGATGCCATACATTTACCAGTTAAGATAGCATATTCCTAGCGGAATTTAAATACTGCGATGTGATATTTTTTATAATGAAAGGGGTCCCATTGTTATTATACTAAACTTTAAGACATCTCATGCTTGTTGTTACAATTAGGCTACCCTCCTTTAAGTTTTACAAACCTCATGAGCCAAGTAAAAGTTAACTTTTGTTGAGACTTTGTTATCTTTTCTTATCTATTTATATATTGGCTAATCCTTTTTTAGTTGATAGTTTAATATTAGGTGTTAGTACATAAGATGTTTAGACTTTTGTGCAAGTATTAGTACATAAGATGTTTATTCTTTTGTGCAAGCTAAGTGTTAGTACATAAGATGTTTATTCTTTTATGCAAGCTAAGTGTTAATACATAAGATGTTTATTTTTTTGTGTGTTATACATGAGGTGCTATCATCAATTATTATTGATTTTATCGTGAATCGCGTTTTGTATTGCTAATCACATTGTAACTCACTAATAATTATCATCGTTTTATGGGATACACTATAGTCTTTGTAATATGACGGCCCACGATTTTATAGTTTGCAATGAACTTATAATTTTGATGGTATGGATATGTGGTCAATGATCTTATAATTTGAACTTTTTAAAAAAAACCTATAATACAACTTATTGTATGATTAATACGTCCCTTGGTAAACTTTAAGTTTAATATTATAATCTGTTAAGACTTTTGTTTTAATTTGGGTTTAAGAAGAGAGTACAACATGTTCATTTAAATAGTTGTAATACCTTAAGTAGTACCTAAAATATCAGCTTCTTGCTATAAATTTATTTCTTAATTAGTGCCAAAATATATGATTAGTAACTCAAATACCGAATTTAGGGATATGAATTTTTAATTAGTTTCTAAAATACCGTATTTAGGGGATATGATTTTTTTAATTAGTGCCTAAAATATCGGATTTAGGAGATATATTTTTTTTGGCAGTTTTATGATGCATAAGTAATTACTAATTAATAGCAATCATTCCTAAAATTTAGTTGATTTACATTCCATAACTGAGAACTTTCTTAAATAGCTTTCCAATTATATGCCTAAAAAAAATAATGCATAACAGAAATATTTAAAGACAAATACACGTGCCAAAAAATTGTAAAAGATATTACAAAGGATTGACACATCAGCAATTCAATTTACTCTTGACACATAAGCAAATCCGTATTGCCTTATAGTATTATATAGATAGAAGTTTGTCTACGTTAACTCTTATCTCCAATAGTATCAACAGGAAAAATTATAAAGGATAACTTTTCGGGAGCATATGTGCCGTATAGGATCGCCATGTCATTAATTTTATTTTTCTTTTTTTCTTTTACAAAAATAGAGTTCTTTGTACGTAGATTTAAATACATATAAGGAGCTTTATATAAGCGAAAGTTAGAGGTTCGTGTTAAATGAACAGCTTAAATTATTATATTATGTAATTAGTGTATATCTTTTGCTACGTAATTCAGAATATTATAATTTTTGTATCATTGGATAGTGCTCGAAATATGCATCGAAATAAGATCTATATATAGGAGTGAAAGTTATTCGGATATAATCCAAAATCCAATCCAATCCGAATTAGTAATTCGGATCGAATTCGAACTGTGTTCGGATTAGATTCGGAATGAGATTTTTTTTTGAAAAATCGGATTGAGGATAATTGGATCCAAAAATCCAATATAACCATATAGTAATATTCCTTGTATTATGTATCTGGATTAGGCTTAAGTGCTTAACTGATTTATTTTTTATAAAAAAACCTACTCTATAGCCCAATACACATAGCACTTCAACTCTTCCCCTAAAACACTAACTCCACTTGATTCCTCGTTTCCTAAATCTACTATGTTGTTGTTGTGCTTAATTTATTTCATCGAAAAAGAGTTCTAAAAAAATTGGATTTTCGGATCGGATCCAATCTAGAGTATGAAAATTCGGATTGGATTGGATCGGATTCAAATCCTAATTGGTTTGGATTCGGATTGAAAAATTGAAATCCAAATTTTATTTGGATCGGATTGGATTAGACCCTAATCCAAACCGCACACCGAACTTTCACCCCTATCTATATACAATATAGTTCTACAACTTATGAATAGAGCGCGCCACGTAGGATTGCCATGTTGGATTTAAATACACTAGAATTTTTTGCACGCGATGCGTGCTTGAATTTTTTTTCGAAACAGAAAATCGATTTTAATTTCTTCGGCATAAGAGTCAAAATTTGAACATTAGACATACGAAATACAATTGTTTTTAGTTACAAAATTTGATTGGTTTAGTTTCTGCCACTTAAGTCTCTCACCATTCTTTTTGTTTTGTTTTTTTTTTTTTTTTACTTTTCAAAGTTAAATTCTATGAATAAAATAGAAATTTTATTGAATTTATTTATGATTTCTAATATTATAATTTTGTAGTTGATTTTTGAATTAAGTACAGTACTTCATAAAGTGTAAAGAAAGTAGACACTTTGATTTCAAGTCAATTTTTTCATAGGTTGTAGTTTGTAAGTGAATTTTTAAGTTTTTGCAAAGTTTCCTCATTTTAGTGATTTGCATAACGTAAATTATGCAATTTTATGATTTTAGTTGTCTTGTAAGTGATTGTTATAATTATATTTTTGATATTTTTTATTTGAAGCCCCCTTTGATTTATAAGTGAATTTGTAATTTAGAATCGGAAGGAGGTAACATAGTCTCTTCATTCGGGGACACCATATCTCCCCCTTTCCCTTATATAATTGAGATATGTTGTACTTTAATTCTTGAATGATATTTTACATAAATTTTTTTACCTTGATAATTAATCGCTATTATATAATAGAAAAAAATAGGTCCAAATATATGTAAAAGTTTCATTATATATAGGAAACACTATATAAAAAGTAAATAATTTTTTTCTTGTCTAACTTCAAAATTATGATTTCATTACAAATACACCTCTACTTATCATGACCCACCATTAATTGTGAAGGGTTCTTGAGAATAGTGATTTGTAAGTAAATTTTTGTAAATGTTTTTGTATGTATTGACGTTCTAGGTTATTAGCTAGTTCTAGTTTGTATGTTATTTTACGTTTTAATAAAGTTTCCTGATTATTTGAGTGATTTGTGTGATTTTTATAACGTGATTTTCTCAATTGTATGGGTGAATTGTAAAGTTTCTTCTTTTAAGTGATTTGTGAGTGGGTGTTGTAAATTTATTTTTGGTAGTTTTATTTGAATGTCAGTTTTGATTTTAACATTCCTTTTGTAATTTAGAAAGGGAATTAAGGGGGGCAAAATAGGCGTTTCAAAAGAGGACACCATTGCTCCCCCCTTCCCTTATATAATAGAGATATAAGGAGCTTGGGATAAGCGAAATAGAGTTTCTTGTTGAATGAACCACTGAAATTAATTATTATATTCTATAATTTGTGTATAACTTTTGCTTCGTAATTCGGAATATTATAATTTTTGTACATTTGGATAGTGCTTGCAATTTGCTTCAAAACAACATCTATATTATAGTTCTACAACTTATGAATAGAGCGCGCCATGTAGGATTGTCATGTCATTAATTTTTTTTTATTTATTTTTTATTTTTTACAAAAATGGACTTTTACATAGATTTAAATACATATAAGGAGCTTTAGATAAGCGAAATAGAGTTTCTTGTTGAATGAACCATTGAAATTATTATATTATATAATTTGTGTATAACTTTTGCTACGTAATTTGGAATATTATAATTTTTGTACCATTGGATAGTGCTCGAAATTTGATTCGAAGTAAGGTCTATATACAATATATAGTTCTACAACTTATGAATAGAGAGTACCACATAGGATTGTCATGTCATTAATTTTCATTTTAAATATAATAAAAAAAAATAGAGTTCTACACATATTAAAATATATAAAAGGAGTTTTGAATAGGGAGAAATTTACGTTTAGTTTTGAATAAACAACCTAAATTATTATATTATGTAAATTGAATATAACTTTTGCTACCTAATTCAAAACAATATCATTTTTTACAATTCGAGAATGTTTGAAATATGTTTTTAAATGAGAACATGTGATTATAATAATTAGATGAATGGTAAGACTTTTTTTAGTCTTTATTTTTGATAAATATAATAATAATTAAGCTATAAGTATAATGTACATACACGTGATTATATCATTTTATAATATGTCCAATATTATCTTTCAAAACCTCAGCCTTAATTGCTCCACTAAATTAGACATATTATTTTCAAAATCTCAGCTTTAATTGCTCCACTGAACCAAAACAATGTAATATTGCAATAAAATTTATTGTTACAACAAAAACTAAAATCTATAGCGATAAAGTTACAATTAGAATTTTGGATGGAAAAAAAATTAGAGTTCGATTTTTTTTTTTTTAAAAAACCTTAGAATATTATAGAGAGCTCCATTTAAGCATGTGATGTTATTGTTTTTAATTATTAATTTTTTTAAAAAAAAATAGTGTTCACTATAGATATAAATACATATATATAAGGTGTTTTGGATAAGTGAACATTACATTCTGATTTTAGATAAACAACCTAAATTATTATACTATGTAAATTGAATATAACTTTTGTAAGAAATTCGCAATATTATAATTTTTTTGCCATCGGAGAATGCTCGAAATATGTTTCGAAATAAGTTTCATATACAATATAGTTTTACAACTTTTGAAAATTTATTTATTTGGATGAAAAATAACGCATTATATATTCTTTATTTTAGTTACATGTAAAAATAACTATATATAAAAATAGCGTATTGTATGTGGGACAATATCAATTATATCTTTGAAAACCATAGTTTTAAAAATTGAGTTATATAAAGATAAAAATACATATTTATAATTTTGAACCTATAACATACCATGGTGGCATTACATGAATCAAATGAAAGTTTGTCAATGACATTGCAAAGGTATCATGCAATTCACTAATTATTATATTCATAGAGTATTTATTGTATACATAATTATTCATGTTTGTTTTTTCACATATATCTATATGTCAGATCTTATTCTTTTCTCCATGAACTTGATTCTACTAAACTAATTTGAAAATCAAGGTTCGCGTTTCTAGACTATTTGAGGTCAAGAACCATAAAAAAAAAGGAGAAAGTTTGATAAGTCTTGATATGGTCATTATGGATGAAGAGGTATATTTTTCTCTTAAACAATATTTTCGATTACTAGTAGAGGTTAGTTTTATATTTAATTAATTATATTTATGATACCGTCATTATGATCTTTTTTTCACTTTCTCATTTTTCATTCTATATGTGTATAGTATTTATGTGCCATTAAAAGTTGAAGTTGTGGCTGACACTCATGTTATCCAATAATTTTTTTGTCATGCATCTATTAAATAAGTACCATCTACTTTCTTCAAGTATGGTGTTCTTCATGTTAAAATTGTGTTAACTATGTTAATCATATCAATTATCGGGATACTATTTTATAATAGACTTAGCTACAATATTTAGTTTAATATTAGAAAATAAAAGATTTATATATCGCAATAAAAAATCTAGATATAAGAGTATAATGACAAATACTTTATTTATTCTTTTTCTACTTCAATAATGGGTTTGAGCATGGTTTTTAAGGAAATGAAAAAATGGGTAGTTTAGCATAGAGGTACCCCTTTAATTAACAAGTGTAGGGAATAAGTAAATCCTTAATAAAGTAAACACAATTATAAGACAATTTTATGAGTAATTAATGATGAGTTTATTAAAATAAAGTAAAGATAATATTGTCAATTATAGTTATTTTTTTTACTAAAAGTGGAATGGTCCAAATAAATAAAACTACCCAAAGTGGTGATTATTGCAATAGAAAAAGAACAGAGGAAGTATGTCAATAAAATGGTGTTGAAAAATCTCATTTTACAGCAACACAAAATCAACAATGTTAATAAAAAATTTGAAAAAAAATAATATAAACAAGAACCCGTGCGATTCAAAACTAGTAAAAAGGATTTCGGTAAAAATATGTGTTTTTTTTTTTTTTACAGAAAAAATATTTGTATTGGAGATAGGAATTGGGAACGGAAAAGGAATCCTAATTTATTGAGTAACGCCTTGGTTGTACTACATTTCACCACTTTTAACCATCCGGCTGTTCAAGAAATTGGATCAAGTTGATCTGATCCGAAAAATCTGATATCCAATCCAGTATATCTTCGAAAAGTCTGATTCTAGATAAATTTATAAAAAAAAAAAATTAGAAATATAATTATGGTAGATTTGTAATGTATTTCATGTTGCCTTAGATAGTAAACTTAATTGTATTAACGTTTGCGGATTCCATTCAACTTTTTTTTATTTTGAGGCACTATATAAGGTGGTCATGCAATCGTAAGGTCATCTAAAATCGTGAACTGTCATGAGTGTGATGATTCTATTTGTCAAGCAATTTTTTTTCCGTTCATTGTGCTTGACAAACTCAAACAGTATACGAACTCATTTTAGTATCTACACTCAATAGCACCAAAGACAACAAAAGAAACTTCATTGGAATTTTTCAGATTTAGTATCTTGTTATCTGATTGGAACTATTCCGATCCAAGATTTTGGGTTGAATCAGATATCCGTTTTGAACCGCCCTAGACTCACTAAATGACCTATCACAATCCAGCTGATCTCACATAAACTCCACACTATGAGCTAGTCTAATCATAGACACCATACCAATAGCAGTAAATTAAGTACATTAATTTTGACCTTCAATAGACAATACCCAACAAATCTTGCTCATGCTTAAAGATTAAAAAGATACTAATCTATTTAGACTTAAATAATTCATGCAATTGCCTTCATGTTTTTTTTGGTAAGGAGAAAACAACCTAGCATTGCCCCTATAATAGGACCAACCTAGAGCATCCTTTCCAGTGATGGAATAAAACACAATGTTGGAAGAAGAAAACCAATACAAAAAGCGAATGAGCCTCGTGACCATGATGCGCCATGTGAAAAGCTTCAAAAACCCTTTAGCTGATCATAACAATTACTTGCATGATGATAACATTCATGTGTTCTCTTCACCTGAATAACCCTTAACTTATTTGAATGAGCTTATTGTACCTAAATTGAACATATTAGACATGATTGGACCTGATTCAACTTATTGGACCTGATTGAACCTTATTGGAACTTATAATTGGACCTGATTGAAACTTATTTGATCCGATTGAAACTTATTATACCTTATTGGAATTAATTGAAACTTATTAGACCTTATTGAACCTGATTGAAACTTATTAGACCTTATTGGACCTGATTGAAACTTATTAGACCTTATTGGACCTAATTGGAACTTATTTGACCTTATTAGACAAAAAAATTGATTAGTTATAACATAAATGTTACCCCTAACGTACTACCCCTTACAATTTATTATGAAATAATAATTATTAAAAATTGCTCTTTAAAAAAAATATTATTATTAATTATCTCTTACGATAAACAATTTAACAAAAAAAATATATTATTTATATACTTGTCTATATATAACTTTCACCAGTAATATATCTAATAGTCTTGTTAATAGTAATATGAATAACAAAATAATAGACCATAATAAAAGTATAATACTATACATTGTGGTACTTTAATTCAAAAAATTTAATAATAATATAATCAACTAATAGTAATATGAACAATAAAATAATAGACAATAATACAAACATTTAATGAAATAATAGACAATAATATAAGTATAATACGATTTAATTAATCATTGTGGTACTTTAATTAAAATTCTAATAATAACATAATCAACTAATAGTGATATGAATAATAAAATAATGGACAATAATACGAATGTTTATTGATCATTGACTATTTGGACCTTATTGAAACATATTGGACTTGATTAGGCCTAATTGGAATTTATTGCACCTGATTAGAACTTATTGGACTTTATTGCACCTGATTGGAACTTATTGGACCTGATTGGAACTTATTGGACCTTATTAGACCTAATTGGAACTTATTGTCCTGATTGGATCTGATTGAAACTTATCTGAACCAATCTGATCTGGACTGAACTTATTGGACCTGAAACTTAAATTATTAAGGTGATCAAGAAAACGCACCCTAAATTTCATATTTGTTGCTAATTATTCAGTTTCTCTGAATTTCCTATTGACAAATTTATAAACTATTAGTTACTAAACAAGTAAATGAACTTACTTACATAAATGAACACCATGAAATCATTAAGGCTACGTTTGGTACGGCGTAAAATATTTTTCTGGAACATTGTTTTCTTTTATTTTATATTTTACATTGTTTGGTTTGCAAAGTAGCATAAAACCATTTTTCCTAGAAGTAAAATTGCTCTTCCAATGATGGAAAATTATTTTCCTTCGTTTTTCTTATTTCTCCTTTACACACCCTTCCCTACCTTCTTTTTCATTTTTCTTTCTTTTCATCAGTTTTCTTCCATAAAACCAAACAACTGAGAATTAATCTTGGAATTGTTTTTTCTATCATAAAATGTTTTTCATGAAAAGCATTTTACAATTAAAAAAATTATACCTAACCCCTATCTAGTAGTAGAATAAACAAATGCCAAACTGTTTTTCTGTAAACATTTTTAAACAAGGAGCACCAGTGGTCTAGTGGTAGAATAGTACCCTGCCACGGTACAGACCCGGGTTGTGACTAGAATTGTAGCATTAATCTTCACATTGGCCAAACAAGTAAAGAAAGTCACATTTGATTCATAAATTAAGTGATGTCATTTATTTTATTATTTATATTATCTATACTAATATATTAAAAGGCGTGCGGAAACAAAAATGAATTTTTTTCTTATATTATACTCCGTTTACTTGTAAGTTATAAGTTACTATTTTATTTATACCATCCTAAATTAGTACAATATTTTTTAAATTTAGGTGTTGTTTGACTCAACTTATTTTCATTTATCTGAATTTGTTTAATTAAACATTATTACGATATCTAGAATGATACCTTTAAACAAGAATACTAAAGATTATGTAATTACTAGTATACTATGATGGAGAGATGCAAACTGATATATCTATTAAATAATCAAACATTTGTTCCCTTTTAAAAAAAATCAAACATTTGTTAAGCATGTCTATAATTTATTGTGTACACTGCAAATCAAGTGTACCAAGAACTATTTTCTCTTTTATATGGAGCATCTTTTGTTTGCTGCTCCATTAGTACTACTCAAATGTGCAAGTGTGCTAAAAATTATCAGGGATGGTTTTTGACCCATGCAATCACGGCGACGGAATTGGGCACCAAAAATATAATGGACCCAAAATATATTTAATTTTAATTATTTGAAGATTAGACAAAAGAAAACATTTGGATCAACAGTAAAAGTATAAGTGAAGGAATAACGAGAACATGAAATTCAACAAAGTTTTGTTGTTTAACTTTTTAAAGATAATCGTCGTTAACCAACTGTAAATATAAATCTTATACTTTTATCTTTTTTAAACTACAAATGAAAGGCCTGATTAAGGAAAAAATATAAGACCCCCATTACTTTTGCTCATATTTGTCCCGCTCTTGAAAATTATATTTAGTACACCATTTTCAATTCTTGTATATGAAAGACGGAAAAGATTGTTGAAAACTTGGTTTTATAACATGACAATTTCTAGAGAATTACCATTTGCAACCCCTTCACTATTGAATAAGACAAGTTTACCATATTCTCCTCTAAATTTGTATAAATGGTCTAAAAAATTGAAAATGTCATTAATGGACTTTCATTTCATGTTATGGCAGATCATTGCATTGAAATGGACACTAATTGAAATTGCAATCACTGTCGTGGTCACTCTTCTCTTGTGGGCTTCCTTGGTCATGGCAAATTACTGACATAATGTCCTGGAAGGCCCAATACTATTTTGTCATTTTTTTGAAACTTTGATTTCTACAAAATACTCTTTAGTCTGCTCTACATTTATTCCCAGTTACACAAGTGCTTTCAAGGAAACTATAGCAAATTATATGGATAAATGTAAACAGTTCTTCACATAGTGAAACTGTAAGACTTTTGGGACTTACAAGATCTCTACAAAATAGCTAAAATCTTGAATAGAATTCTTAAGACTGCAAAAATAAAATGAGTGTAATACTTGATCATATTGGAGACCGTAAACTACTAAGTTATATGGATTATTGTGTGAAGCATTCAGTGGAGATCGAAGCAACACTTAAATGTGAAAGAAGAATCCATACTACTTGTTTTGTGTGGAGAGATGCTAACTTATCTTTCATGTCTTTGATTCAGCTCTTAGATATGAAACATATCAGCAAGTACATTGCTATGAACCATTCAATGGAGATCGAAGCGCCACTTAAATGTGAAACAAGAATCCTCTGCACTATTGTTGTGCATCTTCACCATAGACGCTAAATTCTCTTTCATGTGTTTATTTCCGCTCGTAGCTTCAAAATCTTCTATGTTATGCCACCAAAATTTATTGCAAAACTGCTCACAACAACATCCATCTCGGCATTTCCTAGCTAATTTTTTACACAAGTACTGCAAAATCAAAGGAATTCTTTGTAGTTTTGCAAGTATACCCAATTAATAAGTAGAATTTTATGCTAAAAAACAATAAAATAACAAGATCCATCTCAAAATCACCCCTAATAAGTTCCAACCAGGTCCAATAAATTCTGTTTAGTTCAGTTCAAGTCTAATAAGTTCAGTTCAGGGTTATTCAGGTGAAAAGAACGCACCCTAAGTCTCCATGAACCCTCAATTACTATGGAGATGAGGCACTAATAGTAGTCAGCTCAGCTCTCAGCTCTCAGCTCTCAGCTCTCAGCTCTCAGCTCAACCACCTAAGCTCAGCACCTAGCTCAGTTCAATAAGTTACTTCAGTTGAGTTAGTTGGTTCTCCTAACTAACTATATTCAACTACATATTATGTCATGCCTTGCTGGTAGCCCTTCTGATTACATTCTTTCATATAAATAGTTCTCTCCCCTTAGATTGTAATTCGGTTATGTTAGTTCACAATATTCTGTCATTTTGTAATAATAGAGAGTTTCTTATCTCTTCAAGATTCTTCTTTCTTATCAGTAAAACTTCTTCTATATTGTTGTTGATTATAATTGATCACATTTGATCAACTAACAATCACCCTTTATTGCTCTCAATACCCCTATGATCCGTCTGAAGATGCTAAAATCCTAACCCACCTTCCTGTCTTTACTCCAGTCCCGATTCCCACTCTGTAATAGCCCATCTCTCTCCTCTGCTTGAGAACCCCGCCTCAGCAGTCAGCAGTCAGCAGCCAGCTTAGCTTTCGGACTGTAATACAGTTGGGGGGTGAAGGGTGGCGGTAAATCTGAGACTCGAAATATGTTGACAGTTTACAGTTGGGGTATAACAGTGTTTGGCCCCAATAACTAATTAAAATCTTAGAAAATCTTATGTATAAAACCTCAAACAACAGCTAATCTATAGTATAAGGATAAGATCAGTACCTCAACCATACCACGACAATAGCCAAGTATAGTCAAGGTAGTTGGATAGGTGCTCCAAATTAGCCCATCCACAAAAGCTGCTGAAGTTTGTTTTGTGAGATAATTTTGCCTCGCCACTTTAAGGTGAACATTGTTCTGTTGGGAAGGCCGAATTGTTGCTCCAAATTCATTGAGTTTGAATTCCACCTTCACAATTGATCAAAAACACAGACAAGTAAACTATTTAACAGCACATCTGAATCAAAAGTTGACACATCAAAGATTGCACTCCTGTACCTGTATCATGGACTGTATCCATGAGTTGTACCTTCTTGAGTCAAATACAAAGGTCAAATAGATTTTTTGTCCTGCTATATGTTCCATAAATACCCTGAAGCAGATGAACCACGATGTATCTAAATCACAAGAAAGACGAAAATGCAACTTAACAAGGCATTTGTCAGTTGGTAAGTTAAGTTTAAGTATTGATGGTACTTGGTCCCCCTCATAGAGCAACTCCCTTAGATTTGGGCAATCGATAAAAACCATCTTACAACCAAAACCACGGTATTTGAAATACCTCAAATTCGGACAATCAACATGAATCTCGTGAGGATTAAATTCTATTTCTAACTTACTTAGATGATAATTAGCTGCTTTAAACCAATCTGCATCAACTTCTTCTTGCACAAGCTTTGCTTTCTCAACAAGTGGAAAATCAGCTGTAAGGTCTCCATATACGATATAATTGTCTACTAAGTGGAGATCCCTGATAGGATTATCTGAGCTGAACAATAATTCCAAATAAGTAGTACAAGAAAAACTCTCAAGGTTTACACATTCTCTGATGTCAACTTTACCAATAATATTGCCATACTGAAAACCCTTAACATAGGCTTTCTTTAGCTTATGAAATATAGAAAGCGTGAGAGTTCCAATCCCAAAAGTGCAACATTCAAACTCTAAAAGTTCAATCAATGGGCAACTACTTGCCAAGTTGCTTATGGTTTCCTCATTCGACACAAAAACATGTGAGAGCCACAATTGTTTCAAAGAAGAATACATCCGACCACATAGTTTCCAACAGTGGATGATAATCGACAACCTCGTACAGTAAGAGACTGCAACCATTTTGAAGAAACAAGTATTTCCAGGTAAGGAAAATCATAACATGCGTCCTCACGTATTTCACTATACCAACGAAAGTCTTTTGTTTGAACAAAAATGCACAACTCCTCCAACCTTAGTTTGTCTAACTAGATTCATCAATCGATCAACATGAGAAAAGTCAGCATTATTAACAACCAGATTCAATGTTAATTCTAAAACTGGCGTATGTTGTTGATTTATAGTCAACAAGCGATTATTCACAAAATTCATGAATTTGTCCTTTATTTCCTCACTTTGAGCAGAAAGTGGTAGTCCCCAAGCAAATAAAGTCTCATCAAAATGCAAAAATTGCACAATTTCGTATGAAGAACATACAGATTTCCAGGTCTTGGAAAGAACGGATGTTCGAATAGCATCTTTTATGAGAAGAAATGATAGTATATGGTGGATTATTTCCTCCGGCAATTTCGAAATTCGGTCCTTGTGATTGATGTAATACATCTTTTCTTTATGAGATTCTTGTTCTTGGTATCTTATTCTTCGACAAAACAGATGTTGGGGTAACAGTATACTGCACATGTAAATTACACCATTAAAGTTACCCAGAAACTGATCATTATTATCAGATTTATTTAAGAATGAGGAGATGAAAGATTACACACTTCTTTCCACAAAAGGAAAAAAATCAGTTGAGCAAGAAATATATTAAAATCAGAGCTATACAACAAACATTAGAAGATTAAAAATATGAATGGTAAGAGAATTAAAGAAATTCACCTAATTGACTTCGTTGAATTCTTGTAATCTCGTTACCAGGGATTTGGGAAGAGTGTGATTTTCAAGAATGGCCTTGATTGTACTACAGTTCACCACTCTTAACATATATTCGGTCCGGCATATATTCGAAAAGTCTGATTCTTGACAAATTTAGAAATATACACTTTATATGGTAAATTTGTAATGTATTTCATGTTGCCTTAGATAGTAAACTTAATTGTATTAACGTTTGCGGATTCTAGTGATGGCGACTAGTCCGGGCTGGCAGACCAAATTGTGGGCTGTAGCGGGCTGGGCTGAGATTCCATGGTCCAGGACCGGACTATGAAATTCATGTGTTGGTCGGGCTAGTCCGTGGGCTGAAAAATCTTGACTCACACCGATCTGTTACCGGTTTCCACGGTTCGGGAAGCGATTTTGGCAGTTCGTGGGTCTAGTAGGCTGGATCGGGGTAGCGAGCCGACGTGAATTTTTTTTCAAAATTATTTAATCATTGAAATTATTCGTTATTGTTACATAAAATCTTTAAAATGACATAAAATATACTTCCTCCGTTTCTAAATAAGTGCAACACTTCTTGTTTTCACGTTTGCCAATGCATTATTTTATCCATTAATATCTTCAATTATCAATAAGTAAAAATTATAAAAAGTTGATATTAAAAAAATTCACATTCAGACGAATCTAACAAGATCCCACATGACTATGTTTTTCATTCCTAAAATGTAAATCATCAAAGCTAATTAAAGTTTAAACTGTGAATAGTAAACACTATGCAAATGTTGCACTTATTTAGAAACGGAGGAAGTATACAATTATTAATATCAATGAATAATTTCATTAATTTTAAATTTGATTGAATCATAATATATACAATTTGATTAGAATATATACAATTTGATTAAAATATACACAATTTGGTTCAATATTTACTTGGACTAGACTGGGTTGGTCCGATTCATGGGCCGGGCTAGACAGTTTTAGTAGCGGGTTGTGCGCAAAAAAATCTGGTCATGACCCACCCACCCATTTAAAGGTTTGAGCTAGGCTGGACCAGGATTTTCGCGAGCCCGACCCACACGACCCACGAGGTAGGCTGGGCTGGATTGGCCCGCACTGTTGGCCATATCTAGCGGATTCCATTCAACCTTTTGATTCTGAGCCACTATATAAGGTGGTCATGAACTCATAAGGTCATCTAAAACTCGTTAACTGTCATGAGTGTGATGATTTTATTTGTCAAGCACTTTTCTTTGCGTTCATTGTGCTTGATACTCAAACAGTATACAAACTCTTTTTAGTACCTACACTCAATAGCACCAAAGACAACAAAAGAAACTTCATTGGAATTTCTCAAATCTGGGATCCTGTTATCTAATTGTAATTATTTCGATCCAAGATTTAGGATCGGATCAGATATCCGATTTGAATCGCCCTAGACTCACTAAATGACCTATCACAACCCAGTTGATCTCACACACACACTCCATACTAGGAGTTGGTCTGATCGCGGACACCATACCAGTAGCAGTAAATTAAGTACATCAATTTTGACCTCCAATAGACAATACCTAACAAATCTTGATCATGCTTAAAGATTAAAAACATAGTAATCTATTTAGACTTAAATAATTCATGCAATTGCTCTCATGTTTTTTTTTTTCTTTTTGATAAGGAGAAAACAACCTAGCACTAGCCCTATAATAGGATCAGCCTAGAGCATCCTCTCTGGTGATGGAAAAAAATACAATGTTGGAAGAATAAAACCAATACAAAAAGTGAATGAGCCTCGTGACCATGATGCGCCATGTGAAGAGCTTCAAAACCCTTTAGCTAAAATTAGATACATTTCATAACAATTACTTGCAAGATGATAAAAATCATCCATTAAATCTTAGATTTAATTTCTTGCTAATTATTCAGTCTATCTGAATTTCCTATTGACAAATTTATAAACTACAATTACAAAATAAGTAAATGAGCTTACTTACATAAATGAACACCTTTTTTTATATTAAGGCTACATTTGGTACGACGCAAAAATATTTTCCTAAAAAATTATTTTCCTTTATTTTCAATTATACATTATTTGGTTTGGAAAGAAGTATACAAACATTTTCCCTAGAAGAAAAATTACTCTTTCAGTGATGGAAAAACCATTTTCCTTTCAAAATGAAGGGAAAACTGGTTTTCCTTCATTTTTCTTATCTCTTCTTTACACACCTCTCCCTACCTCTTTACTTTCTTTTTTATTTTTCTTTCTTTTCATCATTTTTCTTCCATGAAACCAAATAACAGAAAACTAATTTTAGAGTTGTCTTTTCCATTGTAAAATGTTTTTCAGGGGCGGTTCTTGGCCCATGCAGTATAGGCGACGGAATAGGGCCCCAAAAATAGAGGGGCCCCGAAATATATGATATGTATTAAATGGTTGAAAGAAAAACAAAAGGAAAGCATTTGGATCAGTGGTAAAGTGGTAGAGTATGGGGAAGGGGCGCGGGTTCGACTCCGGTTAGAAGCAGTTTTTTTTACTTTTTGTTCTTTCGACTGCAGACTCAGCAGTCATAACCTACTCACATTAATACCAACGCATGCTTTTTTTCTTTGGCGCTTCAAATTCCCAATTTTCCATTAATGATTACTCTCTCCTCTCTCTTCCTAACTCTTTCTCATTAATTTCTATTCATACTCTTATATTTTTTTGCAATTTTCCAATAAAATTTACTCTTAAACTTCAATTCAACAAATTTGCCGGAGAAGTTCAAGAGATGTATGGTTTTGAATTGTATTACAACGGTTTAATCTTCACTTATTTCATGAAATTGAAGATTAAACCTTCATCAATTTATATAGGGACATCATTCACCTCCCTAATTTCCCTATATAAGCAACTCTCAAGACATGCAATATGTACCAAGCAAAATTCAGCTTATCGAAATACAATGTTGTATTGGTACTTTGAATTCTAATATGCGCCATTCACCTCCCTAATTTTAGAGTTGTCTTTTCCATTGTAAAATGTTTTTCATGAAAAGCATTTTTACAATGAAAATGTTTTACACCCAACCCTTATCTAGTCTTTTAAGAATTTGATAATGCTTCCTTTTATTTGACCACGTAAATTTAATTTGGGCCCACTAAACCCTAGGTCTATTATATTACAATTATTCATGGTATTCACAAAAAGGTCTGCCCTACTTATTACCCAAATTTCTCGCTTTGATTGACGACTTCATCAAAGTCACCCCCCAACAAGCCAAGGTTTTTTCAAAATATGAGCAAATCTTTCAAGGTCGTTCCATAGAAGCTTCCTATTCTAAACTTAGTACTTGCATAAATTGAAGTAAGGACAAAAGAAGATTTAGTAGATATTACCTCAACTACACTGTAGACTCCCCGTGCAACTTCTCCAATGACTTGCAAATCCAAGATGTTTGATTTCCAAAAAAGAAGAATAACGCTTGTAGAACCCATTGGTTCGAGCAAATGCCAAGTGTCATAGCTAAGATCCCTAATGATCCCAGTCATCTCTTCCCTGCCCACAAGTTTCGGCTAAGACAAGCAACGACGGGTAGTTTTATAAGGTCATATATAACTTATGAACTATCATGAGTCTGATGATTTTATTTGCCAAGCACTTTTTTTGCTGTTCATTGTGCTTGACAAACTCAAATAGTATATTAACTCATTTTAGTACCTACACTTAATAGCACCAAATTAAAGACAACAAAAGAAACTTCATTGGAGTTTTTTAGATCTGTGTTATCTGATTGGAATTATTCCGATCCAAGATTTTCGGTCGGATTAGATACCTGATTTGAACCGTCCCAGACTCACTAAATGACCTATCACAACCCAGCTGATCTTACACAAACTCAACACTAGGAGCTGGTCTGATCACAGACACCATACCAGTAGCAGTAAGTTAAGTACATTAATTTCAACCTCCAATAAACAATACCCAACAAATCTTGCTCATGATTAAATATTAAAAAGATACTAACATATTTAGACTTAAATAATTCATGCAATTGCCGTATGTTTTTTTTTTGGTAAGGAGAAAACAATCTAGTACTACCCCTATAAATAGGACCAGCCTAGAGCATCCTTTCCGGTGATGGAAGAAAATACAATGTTGGAAGAAGAAAACCAATACAAAAAGCGAATGAGCCTCGTGACCATGATGCGCCATGTGAAAAAAGCTTCAAAAACCCTTTAGCTAAAATTAAAGATATTCCATAATAATTACTTGCATGATGATAACATCCATTAAAATTTAGATTTGTTGCTAATTATTCAGTCTCTCTGAATTTCTATTGACAAATTTATAAACTATCGATTACTAATTAAGTATGAACTTACTTACATAAATGAACATCATGAAATCATTAAGGCTACTTTTGGTATGGCGTAAAATATTTGCCTGGAAAATAATTTTCCTCTATTTTCAATTTTACATTATTTTGTTTGCAAAGGAGTGTAAAATCATTTTTCCTAGAACTAAAATTACTCTTCCAATGATGGAAAACAATAAAAAATTATTTTCCTTCATTTTTCTTATCTCTCCTTTACACACCTCACCTTACCTCCTTTCTTTATTTTTCATTTTTCTTTCTTTTCTTCAGTTTTCTTCCATGAAATCAAACAACGAAAAACTAATTTTGGAATTGTGTTTTCCATTCTAAAATATTTTTCATGAAAAGCATTTTACAATAAAAATGTTTTACACCCAACCCCTATCTAATCTTTCAAGAATTGGATGATGCTTCCTTTTATTTGTCCAGGTAAACTCTAGGTCTATTAGATTACAATTATTCATGGTATTCGCAAAAAGGTTTGCCCTATTCTAGACACAAGTTTCCCCTAAATTTCTCGATTTGATTGACGACTTCATCAAAGTCACCCACAACAAGCCAAGGTTTATTCAAATTATGAGTAAATCTTTCAAGGTCATTCCATAGAAGCTTCCTATTTTTAAACTTAGTACTTGCATAAATTGAAGGACAAAAGAAGATTTAGTAGATATATATTACCTCTAAAACGTCGTAGACTCCCTGTGCACCTTCTCCAATGACTTGAAAATCCTCAAAGAAGAAGAATACCGCCTGCAAAACCCACTGGTTCGAGCAAATGCCAAGAGTCATATCCCAGATCCCTAATGATCCCAGCCGTCTTTTCCCGACACACAAGTTTCGGCTAAGACAACCGACGACGGGTAGTGATGTTGTTGCATGAGAAGCCTAAAATTAGGCTTAAAGGAGGGCACGACAATGCCTCTAACATTCCAAAACAGCACCGTCATTCCCTTGTATTAGTGGTGCTTTTTCCAGGAGCATCTTGATTATCGCCTCATTTTCTAGTACTCATGGGTCTACTTCGACTCCGGATTGTGGGCATGTTCACATCTTTCTGTGCGGCCAAAGGGCTACCTTGGCCTCACATGAGTTTTTTTTTTATGTCGCTTGCTTCTCCCTAAGTCGTCGTTAGTCCCAATTGTTTTAAGGGTCTGTACAGGCGTGTTAAGAGCACAACATTTGTGTTGCTCAAAACTATCATCCGCACCTCTTTCTACCGAACCAAGATCATGGTGCGGACCATCGCCAAGAGTAGTATTGGATCCACCCACGGGTCTGGGTTGGCTAAGAACTCTCTTTCTTCGCTCTCTAATCCTCCCTCTTTCTTTATATTAGGAACAATTTCCAGAATTTTTTCATGAAAGGGGGAAAATGAGTGGCATCTCGAATTTGTAGCACATGAGCTGGGAGAAACTAGGAGCATGAATACATCATCAAGTGACCTAGTTTTTTTTTCTGGTGTAGGAACGGTTTGGCTGTTAGCATTTTCACCTCTTGCCATGCAAGTTCCGTGTGGAACTCGTTCGAGTTCCCGGGACAATCCGGGAGATAAAAATCCATTGCTTCCATAAACAACTTCGATTTTAGGGGTCTTACTTACCAAGAGAAGCAAATCGGGTCGAGGGTTTTCACCTAGGATATCTTCGATTCTGGTGGGGGAGTTTGGAGGTGGGGATGGTGGGGAAGGGGGGAAAGATCTGGACAAGTCGAGATACTCTAGGTCTCTTAGCATCATCACGGTGGAGCTGAGTTGTTTGAGCTGGGGTGGTTTTTTGAGCAAAGGCTTTTTGTGAACAAGGTTGGCTGGGTTTTGAAACTTCCATGGCAGTAATCATGTGGTTAGGGGGTTATATAGTGGGTTAGAGTTGGAGACTAGCTTGGCAGGTACAATTTGCAAGGGAATTTGTGTAGAGTGTGGCATCGACGAGGAACAAGGAGGGAGGCTGGGTTAAGAGAGAGGGGCGACTGAGGGGACGTTTACCTCAGAGCTACTGCCATGTTTCAGCATGCGAAAGGAGGAAGGGGCTACCTCCTGCAAATCCAAAAGCATATCAAACATGTTATGCGTTTGGGCGGATGAGTTTGACAAAACACTAGACCCTCTGAAATTTTTGGAAAGATCTTTTGCAGCTGGCCCATCCGATTTCCTAGGGGAATTATGTAAAAGAGGTAGTTGAGTATTCTGTTGTTCTGCCGCCTTTTGTATTTCTTTTCCCCCAATAGTTTTCTTGAGAGTCCACCTAGACTACGACCTATGTCTCCCATTTTTATCTTCTTGCCCTTTATTGCCTCTTTCTTCGCTTGGTTCTCACCAACCCTATTTTCACGAGCTCCTAGCTAGGGTTTGATCTTTCTCCTTCTCTTCCGATTTCTTATTTTTTCATGTTATGGTCCACCCGACGATAACTATTGCACACCGACTGATTCTCTGGGTAGACGAGGTCTTGACACGTATGCCTTAACCATGCCCTTGCCGGTGTATTGGAGTTCACTTTCATAAGAACGCAGAAGACTGCAAACCTCCTTCGGTCACCATGGAGGGAATGGGCATCGATTTTTATAATGCTCCCAAGAGTATTTCCAATAGGTTTCAATATCTCCTTCCTAAAAAACTCCAGGGGCTTCCGGAGATTCACCCAAACCGGGTATTGAGTGATGCTTTCTTGGGAAGGCTTGAAACCCGGTTGCCGAGCTTATACCCAAATTTGAGAGCCCATAACAAACCATGGTCCCACAGTCAAAATGTGAGATCTCTCTTCCGGTGATGGGAATTTTGTACAGTAAAACCAACGACCCAGCGATATCTCTATGGCCCCTTTCCATGATATCATAGTTTCTGGAGTTCCTATTTCAGATAATCTTGGGAGAATGAACACCCCACCACTTTGCTTATAATAGCATCAACCCACGGTTTAACAAGCTCAACATATTGGCTCTCATATATTGGTATGAAAACTTCCTCCTCACCACAAGGATGAGGGTGAGAGTAGAGATGTAAATGGATCGGGTTCGGGGCGGGTGGAGCATCACCCGCTACCATCCGCACCACCCGAATCCATCCATCCATTTACTTCCGGGTGAACGGATGGATCGGGTTATAATCGGGTGAAATTACCTCAAAATAATGCTAACCATAAAATTTCAGAAAAATAAAGTTTCAACCGATAAAACCATAGATCCACAACCACAATTCAAATTAAGTTCAAAATCACAGTAATTTGCATATAAAAATTAGGAAAATTAGGTTGGGCATTGGGCTTTTAGATTTGGACATTTAGTTGGGCCTTGAGGATTGGACCTAAAAAATATTTTTTTTAAATAAACGGGTGATGGGTCGGATTAACGGGTCGGGTGATGGATGAAAATTGTCCACCCGAATCCGATCCATCACCCGCATCCGTTAATCCGTCACCCGTCCACCATCCGTTTAAACCGGGTTTTTCACCCGTCCATTAGGACGGATGGACCGGGTGACCGGGTGGTCCACTGGATATTGCCATCTCTAGGTGAGAGCAGGGGCGAACCTATTAAGGGTCCTGGGTAGCACGTGCCCCACCAAAAAAAAAATCAGATTCTTTTTACTTTTAACGGTCAAACAGATTTTTACAATAGGTTAAAATTAAAACGCGCGCAAAAAATAACATATAATGCAACTTGGTCCAGTGGTTCTCTTAGTTACATATAACATTGTAATTGTTGTTGCCGCCCCAGGTTCGACTCCCCTACCTGCACTCTTTGCTTGTTTTTTCTTATTTGCTTTTGTTTTTTTTTTTTTCTTTTTTTTACTTCTTACTCTTTCTCTTCTCTATTATAGCATTTTTTTTCTTCTCCATTTTGGATCTTCATTTCATATTTTAAATAGTATCCATCTCCCTGAATTCTACCTCTAATTTTAACCTTTTTTTTTGTTTGTGATATAACGATTACTTTTTCTTTCATTTACAAATAAATGCAACAATTTAACTTTCGACATTATTCAAATATATTAATTATGACCAAGATTTATTTGCAAATACTTAAAAATAAATTTTACTATTTAAAATTTTGTTTTGATTTTCTATTTACATTAAATAAATTTATATTGGCTTTTTATAAACTTGGTACCCCACCAAATTCGAAATCCTGGATCCGCCCCTGGGTGAGAGGATGCAAAAGGAAGCGGGGGTGAAGGGAATATTCACCGTGATGTTATGGTTTTATATAGAGTTTTCTTCCCTAATTATGTGCTAAAAGTTGTGATTATGGTGCTCTTAGGAGCCATTTGGTACTAACTCTCTCCATCTAGTTGTGGTTTGCTATTTTGTATTGAATTGTAAGTTTTGGAAGCTATCACCTACTTTACATGATTGCACAGTGGATTAGAGGGGTTAGATGCCGAATTTCTAGATCCCGATGATGATTTCCGGGACTTTGAGCAAAGAAAGAACAAGAAACGAAGATTAGCTAGACCGGCCCGATAGGATCGGGCGGCCCAGCCCGATCGGGCGAGATACCAGTTCTCATGCTTCTGCTGCGGGCCCGATCGGGCGTTTTATGCCCTGTCGTAATTCGGTCTTTCGCCCGATCGGGCGAGTTGGCCCGACGTCGGGCGCCATTCCAGCAATCTGCCTCCCATTTTATAAGACCGCCCGATGACATCGGGCGGGTCAGCCCGATTGCATCGGGCGTCTGGCGCTTTTGGCCTTAATCATCTGCTTTGAAGCCCGATAGGATCGGGCGACCTAGGCCCGATCGGGCATCTGACGAGACGCAGACTTTTAATGATTTCGGGCCCTTCTTTCGAGATTTTCTTCTATTGTTTTAGAGCTTTTATAAATAGAAAAATCAGAATTATGAACTCCTATCTAGTTTTTATTATTAGTTTTCTACATAGAGTGTTTCAAGAACCTTAATTTATTGCTTTGTGATTTCAATTCAAGATCAAACTTTTTGCTTATTCATAGTTCAATATAATTCGGTAATCTTTCTTCTTTACTTCTTTATTATTTCTTCCATTGTTAACTATATTGTTTTCTTAGTTATTTGCCATGTTTTCAAGTATGAGTTTTTATATGATTCTTGTTATTGATTTCATGATTATGAGTGAGTAGTTCTATATCTAGAATTGTGGAGATCTATGTATGCAATAAGGGATTGATAGATTAGTTTGATTATCTGGTATTTCAATTGTTTCCTTTGATTGATTTTTCATGCTAGGATTATAAGTTAGGCCTGATTTATATTTCTACCCTTGCAATACTGAATCTACTTCGAGAGGAGAGATACCGTATAGGCTTTCAATTATTAGGCAAAGTGACCCTTGACTATGCGAGAGCGGCTGGGTGATCTTTGAGGGAGGTAATGTTCGAGAGAAATTACATGTGCCCTAGACAATTGACTTACTAGGTGGTTATCGTTTATCCTTGATTTCCCAAATTGTATGCATAGTGATCCATGATTCTAGTACTTTAGTGATATATTTACACCTTCATATTTAATTCTGTTACCTGTTTAGCTTAGTATCACAACCATTCATCTGATTTTGTTAGTATAATATTAGAGTTCAGATACAATAGTATAACTTCTCCCTGTGGATTCGATCCTGACTTCCCTGACTATTAGTTAGTGGACCTTAGGTTATTTTTGATTAGGTGATACGACTTTAGCCTGTCACACCGCTATCTTAAGTTGGCACTCCGCCTTACTCCTAATTGCCTCTTTGAATGACCTACTTTTAGACGAGGTTGCAGAATGGGGGAAGGGGGAATAGGTGGACCTAGGAGAGGAGGGAGGGAGGGACTGGGACGGGACTTACATCGGCATTTGCTCGAACACAAGGGTTATGCAGTAGGAGGCTCCGACATCGTCTCTCCTCGTGTTATGCCGTGTGGCCGGGTTTTGGTGGGTTTTTGGTGACTTAAGGGAGAGAGAATTCTCTTTCTCTAAGATTCTCTCTGTAATTAAACCCATTGATTTCGTCTTTTTGAAATGATTGTTCTTTTACCAAATTAAACTTTAGTTGATCGAAAATTCCATAATACCATTTAGTTCATGGAGCTTGGGATAAGAACACAAAATGTATGGGCATGGGCTAGTACCTAAACTATCATATGAAAGATTTGCATAGCACTATTAGGAGCAAAGGTGGAGCAAGCTTTGGGAAGGCAGGTTTTACTATCCAGGCTATAGAACTATAAAATTACTTCACTTATATTACACTTATTACAGACTCTACTAACCTGGTGACTTTTTATAGGGAACAAATTCAGTTGGTATTAATCTTATTTGGACATTCTCAGATTCTAAATCTCGCTAAGGAGTCTCCAAAACATAAAAATTAGGTTATAGAACTATATATGGTCCTTTTGATGTGGTACTTTCTCAATCAACTATATGACTTTAATGAAGAAAGACAATGTTATAGTGTTTGGTTGTCAAAGTTGCTAGGAGGGATGTGAATCGAGCTCCTACAATTGTCAAGTAGTGTGTGGAATCTATGTCCAATATTATTTTGTAATTTTTGGTTTATTGTTTTGTTCTTTGATCTTATCTTTATAAAAAAAAAATCAATAATAATTACTCCATTTAATTTGTTCAAACATTTTAAGCAACTTCAGAAAATTGTTGATTTTATTTTTACAGAATTCTAAAAACGTTATAAATGAATTTTGTTTGATTGTTCACTCGTACTTTGCAATTCTACTTCGCAACAAGTTCCACCAAAATAGAAACTGTTCACCTTTGTTCTAAAAAAAATATAATTTTGCAAATTATATATAATAAGTTATAATTACTGTACTATACTTAATAATATTTCCTTCCTTACTCAAATTAAAGACCTTCTTATTTCCACTTGTTATGCATGGTTGTCAATGTATTATTTGTATGATTAATATCTCTAATTACATATTAGTAAAAACTATACAAATATGATATTTTGAATGTATTCAATTAGATGATTCAAACAATACCCTATGTGGAGTTGTCATTGCATTGCTAGATTATGGGGTGAAAGTTGTCATGGCTCCTCAAGCTGTTTCACCTATGTGGAGTTCTCGACGTCTTAAGGTAAGCCATCTATTAAATAATCAAACATTTGTTAAGCATGTCTATAATTTTTTGTATACATTGCAAATCAAGTGTACCTAGAACTATTTTCTCTTTTATATGGAGAATCTTTTGTTTGCTGCATGCTCCATTAGTACACCTCAAAATTTGAACATTTCTTCAATGCAACACCCCAAAATACCATTTTCAATTCTTGTATATGAAAGATAAGAAAACATTGATAAGTTACAAAGACAAACATGGAAAAGATTGTTGAATCTTGGTTTCGTAACATGACAATTTCTAGAGAACTACCATTTGCGACCCCCCTCCCATAGAATAAGACAAGTTTGTCATTTTCTCTAAATTTGTATAAATCGTCTAAAAAATTGAAAATTGTTATGAAGTCAAAAAGTAAATGTCATGTATTTAATACGTAGTAAGTTTTTCATAAACCTACATACTAGGGTAATGTACACATGTTTACTTGTAATACATGTCTTGTAGTATAAATATGACGTTTGCCATAAGTAGTAATACATAGCTTTGGGAAGAAAGAATCACTTTGTTATTTTCACTCTATAATCTTTCTGTTCCCTTTATTTCACAACAAAAATGTCATAAAATGGACTTCTATTTCATGTTATGGCAGATCATCGCGTTGAAATGGATGCCTATTGGAATTGCAATCAATGTTGTCGTCATTCTTCTGTTGTGGGCTTCCTTGGTCATGGCAAATTACGTTGCTTTGTGCTCGTGACATAATGTCGTAGAAGGCCCAATACACTTTTGTCATTTTTTTGAAACTTTGATTGCTACAAAAAACTCTCTAGTCTGCTCTACATTTATTCCCAGTTACACAAGTGGTTTCAAGGAAACTATAGCAAATTATATGGATAAATGTAAACAGTTGTCCACATAGTGAAAATGTAAGACTTTTGGGACTTACAACATCTCTACAAAATAGCTAGAAACTTACACAGAATTCTTAAGACTGCAAAAATAAAATGAGTGTAATACTTGATCATAGTCATACTATTGGAGACCGTAAACTACTAGGTTATATGGATTCTTGTGTGACACATTCAATGGAGATCAAACCGCCACTTAAATGTGAAACAAGATTTCTCTGTACTATTGTTGTGCATCATCACCATAGACGCTAAATTCTCTTTCATGTCTTTATTTCCGCTCGTAGCATCAAAATCTTCTATGTTATGCCACCAAAATTTATTGCAAAACTGCTCACAACATCCATCTCGGCCTTTGCTAGCTAATTTTTTACACAAGTACTGCAAAATCAAAGGAATTCTTTGTAGTTTTGCAAGTATACCCAATTAATAAGTAGACTTTTATGCTAAAAAAACAATAAAATAACAAGATCCGTCTCAAAATCACCCCTAATAAGTTCCAATCAGGTCCAATAAGTTAAATTAGGTCCAATAAAATATGTTTAGTTCAGTTCAAGTCTAATAAGTTCAGTTCAGGGTTGTTTAGGTGAAGAGAATGCACCCTAAGTCTCCAATGAACCCTCAATTACTATGGAGATGAGGCACTAATAGTAGCCAGCTCAGCTCACAGCTCAACCACCTAAGCTCAGCTCACAGCTCAGCTCAATAAGTTATTTCAGTTCAGTTAGTTAGTTCTCCTAACTACCTTCTGATTACATTCTTTCATATAAATAGTTCTCTCTCCTTAGATTGTAATTCAATTATGTTCGTTCACAATATTCTCTCATTTGTAATAATAGAGAGTTTCTTATCTCTTCAAGATTCTTCTTTCTAATCAGTAAAACTTCTTCTATATTGTTATTGATTATAATTGATCACATTTGATCAACTAACAATTACCCTTTATTGCTCTCAATACCCCTTTGATCCGTCTGAAGATGCTGAAATCCTAACCCACCTTCCTGTCCTAACTCCAGTCCTGATTCCCACTCTGTAGTAGCCCATCTCTCTCCTCTGCTTGAGAACCCCGCCTCAGCAGTCAGCAGTCAGCAGTCAGCAGTCAGCAGCCAGCTTACCTTCCGGACTGTAATACAGTGGGGGTGGAGGGTGGCGGTAATTCTGAGACTCGAAATATGTTGACAGTTTACAGTTGGGGTATGACAGTGTTTGGCCCCAATAACTAATTAAAATCTTAGAAAATCTTATGTATAAAACCTCAAACATCAGCTAATCTATATATAAGGATAAGATCAGTACCTCAATAATACCAGTACAATAGCCAAGTATAGTCAAGGTAGTTGGATAGGTGCTCCAAACTAGCCCATCCACAAAAGCTGCTGAAGTTTGTTTTGTGAGATGATTTTGCCTCGCCACTTTAAGGTGAACATTGTTCTGTTGGGAAGGCCGAATTCTTGCTCCAAATTCATTGAGTTCGAATTCCACCTTCAAAATTAATCAAAAACACAGACAAGTAGAATATTTAACAGCACATCTGAATCAAAAGTTGAGACATCAAAGATTGCACTCCTGTACCTGTATCCTGGACTGTATCCATGGGTCAAATCTTGAGTCAAATCCAATGCTCAAATAGATTTTTTGTCCTGCTATATGTTCCATAAATACCTTAAAGCGGATGAACCACGATGTATCTAAATCACAAGAAAGACAAAAATGCAACTTAACAAGGCATTTATGAGTTGGTAAGTTAAGTTTAAGTAATGATGGTACTTGGTCCCCCTCATAGAGCAACTCCCTTAGATTTGGGCAATCGATAAAAACCTTCTTACAGCCAGAACCACGGTATTTGAAATACCTCAAATTCGGACAATCAACATAAATCTTGCGAGGATCAAATTCTATTTCTAACTTCCTTAGATGATAATTAGCTGCTTTAAACCAATCTACACGAATATCTTCTATCACAAGCTTTGCTTTCTCAAGAAGTGGAAAATCAGCTGTAAGGTCTCCATATACGAGAGGATGGTCTACTAAGCGGAGATCCCTGATATTACTACCACCATCTGAGTTGAACAATAATTCCAAATGAGTAGTACAAGAAAAACTCTCAAGGTTTACACATTCTCTGATGTCAACTTCACCAATTTCGCCATACTGAAAACCCTCAACATAGGCTTTCTTTAGCTTATGAAATATAGAAAGCGTGAGAGTTCCCATTCCAAAAGTGCAACATTCAAACTCTAAAAGTTCAATCAATGGGCAACTAATTGCCAAGTTGCTTATGGTTTCCTCATTCGACACAAAAACATGTGAGAGCCACAATTGTTTCAAAGAAGAATACATCCCGATCACATAGTTTCCAACAGTGGATGATAATCGACAACCTCGTACAGTAAGAGACTGCAACCATTTTGAAGAAACAAGTATTTCCAGGTAAGGAAAATCATAACATGCGTCCTCACGTATTTCACTATACCAAGAAAAGTCTTTTGTTTGAACAAAAATGCACAACTCCTCAACCTTAGTTTGTCTAACTAGATTCATCAATCGATCAACATGAGAAAAGTCAGCATTATTAACAACCAGATTCGATGTTAATTCTAAAACTGGCGTATGTTGTTGATTTATAGTCAACAAGCGATTATTCACAAAATTCATGAATCTGTCCTTTATTTCCTGGTCTTGTCCAGCACTTTGAGCAGAAAGTGGTAATTCCAAGGCAAATAAAGTCTCATCAAAATGCAAAGATTGCACAATTTTGTATGAAGAACATACATATTTCCAGGTTTTGGAAAGAACGGATGTTTGAATAGCATCTTTTATGAGAAGAAATGATAGTATATGGTGGATTATTTCCTCCGGCAATTTCGAAATTCGGTCCTTGTGATTGATGTAATACATCTTTTTCTTCATCAGATTCTTGTTCTTACTATCTTATTCTTCGACAAAACAGATGTTCGAGTAACAGTATACTGCACATATAAATTACACCACTAAAAGTTACCCAGAAACTGATCATTATTACACAAAATTACACAAAATGAAAAAATCACTAGAGCAAGAAAATATGTAAATCAGAGATATACAACAAACATTAGAAGATTAAAAATATGAATGGTAACAGAATTGAAAGAAATTCACCTAATTGACTTCGTTGAATTCTTGTAATCTTGTTACCACTTATCAGGATTTGGGAAGAGTGTGATTTTCAAGAATGGCCGTTGTATACAGAAACAGGTCCTCTGTACAGGAGAAATGAAAAGGATTTTTGTAAAAGTATTTGTATTTGAAGATAGGAATTGGAAATGGAAAGGGAATCGTAATTTATTGAATAGCGGCTTGACTGTACTACAGTTCACCACTCTTAAGTCTTAACCATCCGGCTGTGATTGACCCTTATTATATGGTAAATTTGTAATGTATTTCATGTTGCCTTAGAGAGTAACAATAGGGTGCTTTCTCTTCACCTGAATAACTCTGAACTTATCTAAATTGAATTTATTGGACCTGAACTGAAATTATTAGATCTGATTGACCCTTATTAGAAATTATTGGATATGATTGACCCTTATTAGAATTTATTCCACCCGATTGAAATTTATTGACCTAATTGAAATTTATCAAACCTTATTGAACCTGTTTAAAATTTATTAGACCTTATTGAGCCTGATTGAAACTTATTAGACCTTATTGAAACTAATTGGAACTTATTTGACCTTATTTGACGAAAAAATTGATGAGTTATAACATAAATATTACCCCTAACGTAAATAGTATCCCTCAAAATTTATTATGAAATAATCATCATTAAAATTTACCTTATAGAAAATTATTATTATTAATTATCTCTTATGATAAACAATTTAACAAAAAAAATATATACTATTTATATACTTGCCTATGCACAACTTTCACCACTAATATATCTAATAGCCTCGTTAATAGTAATATGAATAATAAAATAATAGACAATAATATAAGTATAATAATATACATTGTGGTACTTTAATTAAAAAATTTAATAATAAAATAATCAGCTAATCGTAATATGAATAATAAAATAATAGACTATAATACAAATATTTAATAAAATAATAGACAATAATACAGATATAATACGATATAATTATTGTGGTACTTTAATTAAAATTCTAATAATAACATAATCAGTTAATAGTTATATGAATGATAAAATAATGGACAATAATACAAATGTTTATTGATCATTGACTATTTGGACCTTATTGGAACTTATTGGACCTGATCAGACCTGATTGAAACTTATTGGACCTGATTGAAACTTATTGGACCTTATTAGACCTGGAACTTATTGCCCTGATTGAAACTTATCTGAACTAATTTGAACTTATCCGAACTGAACTTATTGGACCTGAAACGTAATTTATTAAGGTGAAGAGAACGCACCCTTAATTGTATTAACGTTTGTGGATTCCATTCAACTTTTTATTTTGAGGCACTATATAATAAGGTGGTCATGTACTCATAAGTCGTAAGGTCATATAAAACTCTTGAACTGTCATGAGTCTGATGATTCTATTTGTCAAGCACTTTTTTTGCGTTCATTGTACTTGACAAACTCAAACAGAATACGAACTCATTTTAGTACCTACACTTAATAGCACCAAATTAAAGACAACAAATGAACAAAAAAAACTTCATTGGAGTTTTTCAGATCTGTGTTATTTGATTGGAATTAATCCGATCCAAAATTTTGGGTCGGATCAGATATCCGATTTGAACCGCCTTAGACTCACTAAATGACCTATCACAACCCAGTTGATCGCACACAAACTCCACACTAGGAGTTGTTCTAATCACATACCCCATACTAGTAACAGTAAATTAAGTACATTAATTTTGAACTCCAATAGACAATACCCAACAAATCTTGCTCATGATTAAAGATTAAAAAGATACTAGTCTATTCAAACTCAAATAATTCATGCAATTGCCTTCATGTTTTTTTGGTAAGGAGAAAACAACCTAACACTACCCCTATAATAGGAATAGCCTAGAGCATCCTTTCCGGTGATGGAAGAAAACATAATGTTGGAAGAAGAAAACCAATACAAAAAGCGAATGAGCCTTGTGACCATGACGCGCCATGTGAAAAGCTTCAAAAACCCTTTAGCTAAAATTAGAGATATTTCATAACAATTACCTACATGATGAGAACATCCATTAAAATTTAGATTTGTTGCTAATTATTCAGTCTCTCTGAATTTCCTATTGACAAATTTATAAACTTTCGGTTACTAAATAAGTAAATGAACTTACATAAATGAACTTCATGAAATCGTTAAGGCTACGTTTGGTACGGCGTAAAATATTTTCTTGGAAAATTATTTTCCTCTATTTTCAATTTTACATTGTTTGGTTTGCAAAGGAGTGTAAAATCATTTTTCCTAGAAGTAAAATTGCTCTTCGAATGATGGAAAATAATAGGGAAAATTGTTTCCTTTCACTTTTCTTATCTTTCCTTTACACACCTCTCCCTACCTCCTTTCTTTCTTTTTCATTTTTCTTTCTTTTCGTTAGTTTTCTTCCATGAAGTCAAACAACGGAAAAATAATTTTGGAATTGTGTTTTCCATTCTAAAATCTTTTTCATGAAAAGTATTTTACAATGAAAATGTTTTACACCCAACCCCTATATCTAGTCTTTCAGGAATTGGATGATGCTTCCTTTTATTTGTCCACGTAAATTTGGGCTCATTAAACCCTAGGTCTATTAGATTACAATTATTCATGGTATTTGCAAAAAGGTTTGCCCTACTTCTAGACACAAGTTTCCCCCAAAAATTTATCGCTTTGATTGACGACTTCATCAAAGTCACCCACAATAAGCCAAGGTTTATTCAAATTATGTGTAAATCTTTCAATAGAAGCTTCCTATTTTTAAAACTTAGTACTTGCATAAATTCAAGGACAAAAGAAGATTTAGTAGATATTACCTCAACCACGCCGTAGACTCCCTATGCACCTTCTCTAATGACTTGAAAATCCAAGATGTGTGATTTTCAAAGAAGAATATTGTCTGCAAAACCCGCTGGTTCGAGCAAATGCCAAGAGTCATAGCCCAGATCCCTAATGATCCCAGCCGTCTTTTCCCGACCCACAAGTTTCGGCTAAGACAACCAATGATGGGTAGTGATGTTGCATGAGAAGCTTAAAATTAGGCTTAAAGGAGGGACTGGCAAGGCCTCTAACATTCCAAAACAACACCGTCATTCCCTTGTGTAGTGGTGCTTTTTCCAAGAACATCCTGAGTATCCCCTCATTTCCTAGTACCCATGGGTCTACTTCGACTCCGAATTGTGGGAATGTCCACATCTTTTTGTGCGTCCAAAGGGCTACCTGGCTTCACGCGGGTTTTTTCTGCCGCTTGCCTCTCCCCAAGTCATCGTTAGTCCCAATTGTTTCAAGGGTCTGTACAGGCGTGCTAAGAGCACAACATTGGTGTTGCTTAAAGCTATCTTTCTGCTGAACCAAGATCATGGTGCGGACCATCGGCAAGATTGGTATTGGATCCACCCACGAGCCTAGGTTGGCTAATAACTCTCTTTCTTCGCTCTCTACCCCTCCCTCTTTTTTTAGGAACAATTTCAAGAAAATTTTCATGAGAGGGGAAAGATGAGTGGCATCTCGTATTTATAGCACATGAGCTGGGAGAAACTCGAAGCATGAATACATCATCACGTGACCCTTTTTTCTGGTGTAGGAACAATTTGTCTATTAGCGCTTTCACCTATTGCCATGCAAGTTCAATGTGGAACTCGTTCGACTTGTCGAGACAATCCGGGAGATAAAACTCCATTGCTTCCATAAACAACTTTGATTTTACGGGTCTCGCTTACCAGGAGAAGAGGATCAGGTCGAGGGGTTTTTACTGTGGATATCTTTGATTCTGGTGGGGAGTTAGGAGGTGGGGATAATAGGGGAGGGGGGGGAAAGATCCGGACAGTTTGAGATACTCTGGGTCTGTTAGCATCATCACGGTGGAGCTGAGTTGTTTGAGCTGGGGTGAATTCTTGAGCAGGGAGGCTTTTGTGAACAAGTTTAGGTGCGTTTTGAAACTTCCATGGCAGTAATGATGTGGTTGGGGGGTTATATAGTGGGTTAGAGTTGGAGGCCAGCTTGGCAGGTACAGTGTGCAAGGGAAGTTGGGTAAAGTGTGGCGTCAACGGGGAACAAAGAAGGAGGTTGGGTTCAGAGAGAGGGGTGACTGAGGGGACGTTTACCTCAGGGCTACTGCCATGTTTCAGCATGCAAGGAGAGGAAGGGGCTACCTCCTGCAAATCCAAAAGCATATCAAACTTGTTATACGTTTGGGCAAATGAGTTCGACAAATCACTGGGCCCTCCTAGATTTTTGGAAAGATCTTTTGCAGGTAGCCCATCAGATTTCCTAGGGAAATTATGTAAAAGTGGTAGTTGAGTATTCTGTTGTACTGCCGTCTTTTGTGTTTCTTTTCCCCCAATAGTTTTCTTGGGAGATCACCTAGACTGGGACCTACGTCTCCCATTTTTCTCTTCATGCCCTTTATTGCCTTTTGACTTTTGTCTCTTGACTTGGGCCCATGTATTTATCACATCACTTTCCTTTGCTTGGTTCTCACCAACCCTAATTTCACGAGCTCATAGGGTTTCATCTTTCTCCTTCTCTTCTGGTTTCTTTGGACATCTCTTCATGTTATGGCCCACCCGACGACAACTATTGCACACCTACTGTTTATCTGAGTAGACGAGGTCTTGGCACGTACGCCCTAACCATGCCCTTGCCGGTGTATTGGAGTTCACTTTCATAAGAACACAGATGGTCGCAAACCTCCTTCGGTCACCATGGTCCGGGAGATTCCAGAGGCTCCAGGAGATTCACCTGAATCGAGTTTGAGTGATGCTTTCTTGGGAAGGCTTGAAACCTGGTTGCCAAGCTTGTACCCAATGGAGAGCCCATAACAAACCATGGTCCCTCAGTCAAAATGTGAGATCTCGCTTCCGGTGATGGGCATTTTGTATTGTAAAACCCAAGGCCCAGCGATATCATCTCTATGGTCCCTTTCCATGACCATAGTTTATGGAGTTCCTATTTCAAATAATCTTGGGAGAATGAACGCCCCACCACTTTGCGTATAATAGCATCAACCCAGGATTTAACAAGCTCAACATATTGGCTCTTAGATATTGGTATGAAAACTTCCTCCTCGCCGCAAAGATGAGGGTGAGAGGTTGCAAAAGGAAGCGGGGGTAAGGGGAATTTTGATAGCGCTATCTTGAGGTGGTACTCCACCTCACTCCTATCTGCCTCTTTGAATAACCTATTTTTAGATGAGGTTGCAGAATGGGGGGAGGGGGAATAGGTGGACCTGGGAGAGGAGGGAGGGAATGGGACGGGATTTACCTCGGCATTTGCTCGAACACAAGGGTTTTGCAGTAGGAGGCTCCGACGTCTCTCCTCGTGTTCTGCCAGTGTGGGCAGGTTTTGGTGGGTTTTTAGTGACTTAGGGGAGAGAGAATTCTCTCTCTAAGATTCTCTCTGTAAAGCCCATTGATTTCGTCTTCTTGAAATGACTGTTCTATTACCAAATTAAACTTTAGTTGATCGAAAATTCCATAATACCATTTAGTTCATGGAGCTTAGGATAAGAACGCAAAATGTATCGGCATGGGCTAGTACCTAAACTATCATATAGGAGATTTGCATAGCACTATTAGGAGCAAAGGTGGAGGAAGATTTGAGAAGGCAAATTCTGCTATCCAGGCGCAAGCTCTTACACTTCACTTGTATTACACTTATTACAGACTCTACTAACCTGGTGACTTTTTATAGGGAACAAATTCAGTTGGTATTGATCTTATTTGGACATTCTCAGATTCTAAATCTCGCTAAGGAGTCTCCAAAACATAAACATAAGGCTATAGAACTATATACAATCCTTTTGGTGTGGTACTTTGTCGATCAACTATCTGACTTTCATGAAGAAAGACAATGTTATAGTGTTTTGTTGTCAAAGTTGCTAGGATACTATTGTCAAGTAGTGTGTGGAATCTATGTCCAATATTATTTTGTAATTTTTGGTTTATTGTTTTGTTCTTTGATTTTACATTTATAAAATAATCAATCATAATTACTCCATTTAATTTGTTCAAACATTTAAAGCAACTTCAGAAAATTATTGATTTTATTTTTACAAAATTTTAAAGACATTATAAATGAATTTTGTTTGATTGTTCATTCGTACTTTGCAATTCTACTTCGCAACAAGTTCCATCAAAATAGAAACATTTCACCTTTGTTCTACAAAAAAATATAATTTTTTCAGAGTACATATAATAAGTTATAATTATTGTACTATACCTAATAATATTCCCTTCGTTACTCAAATTAAAGATCTTCTTATTTTCACTTGTTACGCATGGTTGTCAATCTATTTTTTGTATGATTAATATCTCTAATTACATATTAGTAAAAAATTATACAAATATGATATTTTGAACGTATTCAATTAGATGATTCAAACAAGACCTTACATAACTATGTTTTTTTTTTCTTATACGGTAGAAAGAATTTAGAAGATTCTATTTTTTTTTAACGAATAATGTCAAATTTGCAAATGTGAAGATCTTAGAAGAAAGAAGAGAGTATATAGTATTTCATCGTAAACAAAATCCAAGTTCTTTTATCCTAAACATTGTACATGTATTTAATGTTTAACTCTCTAAAACTTTATAAAATTTATAAAATAATGAAATAAAACATAGGCGCACGACAAATGGTGTTAAATAAGGATGTCAAATGTCACAAACTCGTGCACTGCCCGTGAATTATGTTTTTATATGTTAGTAAATGTCTATAATAAATTTATCTTTACTACACTATTAAAATCAGGGCAATATGAGGATGAGTGCTCAAATTTGAGCAATAATTGAAAGAATAATTGTCATAGAAGTTGAGCGGCGAAGCATATTAATTAAAATGAGGATAGGACGACGTGAAGCACACAAATAATGGAAACATTTTGACGCACAAAATGAATATTCATTTAATGCTTTAGGTATTTATCTATGCATTTATGTGTTAAAGATCACATAAGAAAACACAACACGGACATTATCACAATAAACAATGGTAAAAAGTAATAGAGCCAATTTGTTCAATCGACAACTAGAGTCATAGATAATGAGTTGGTGTTCAGAAGACAAGTTATGATCAAAAGAGAACTCGTTGTTGGGCATGGACAATGCATCAGATAATTTAATAAGATAAAAAAGATGTATAGTTTGATATTAGCATTTTCTCACAAGCACAAGTCATAGTTTCGTGGTAGGATCATAATATGAGGACAAAGTAAGATTTCACGGGTCACAGACCTCTTATGCTATGTTCGAGACAGTACGACATTATTACATCAACGTATGACGTAGGGTGACATGTGATGACGTACAATATTTGCCCACACGTTTTAAATTATTTACATAATTATTGACCAATTATCTGACATATTATGACTATTAATCTGATTCACAAGGAAGGCAATTATTATTTATTTATAGGGTTAATTTGAAGCATGCATTTATATTATTTACATGATATATTTCATTGGTTATTGATGGTTGTTAGTACAGTTCCCTTTTTTTTCTATTTTATGGGGTCAGTTTGTTAGTATAATTAGAACTTTATAATTTTATTAATAGCTTAATTGAATAACAAATTAAATTAGCTGATCCTTCATGACAATTATTGTCAAGGAACAATTGACTAAATATTCTCTTTCAGACCTAGCTCAAAAATACAAAAGCTCTCTTACACCACCTAGAATTATTAATTGGTTTGGTACTGAAAAGGTATTAATTGCTAGATAATATACTCCAAACATGAAGCACACCCAAAAAAAAAATTGATGTGATGATGCACACCCAAACTTGAAATCAATTTTTATTTTTAAAATCAACATTATTATTATGCTATACTGAATGACCTATAATTTGTAAGCAATAGATTTTCCGACAAGCAGTGGTTAGTGAATACCAAGAATACAATAATTCATTTTGCACAAATTCTTGGGGTGTAACAACCTATAAACCATCGCTTCTTTTTTATATAAAAAAGAACTAAAATAATATGAAATAAATGGCATAATGATAAGAATTTATGTCATTATTTGTATAGTTCATGACATTTTTTATTGGAGTCTATGCCATTATGCATGTTACACAATTAGTTATTGGTGCAACATGTGACACTCAAGACGCACTCGTTATTATGTAAGGCACTCGTTAATGCGTTTGATAATGTTGTGTGGTCTTATGTAAACCGTAGAGGCAATAAGGTAGCTTGTGAATTAGCTCATAAAGCTTATTTGGAGATGAATGACGCTATTTGGGATGTTGATTTTCCTAGCTTTGTTTCTTTTGGTGCTTGTTCCGATCTATTAAAGTAAGCTCTCCTTTAATGGATTTCCTAAAAAAAAAAATCACTTAATCAAGTTAACTCAACTACCTCCCAATCATGAAATGAGAGGATTCGATTCTCATTGTCTAAACTATAAAGTTGACATCATATGCGTCGTGACTCGTGGTTCATTTCTGTATGGATTAATGTCGAGTTGCCGACTTATTCTTTATATAAATGATTTGGATTTCTTAAATGCTAATTCCACTCCAATTTCTATGGCCTAATAAATTTTACCTTAGACAACCAGAATAAACAATAAGCACAATTATCGAACCGTCTCTTTTTTTGATGAATTAACGATTATTTACATTAACCGCTAGTCTGCTACTCCTACTCATGTTGAAGATCTTATCTGTAAAAAGTTTTTTGTTTTACTAACATTCCGCAACCGTTACTTATAATTTACTCCAATTGCTACCCGTTACTACAACCACTACCTTACTAAACACTCGTAATTTTCTTAAATAACGTTTTAATCTTGTCAAACCGCTATTCATTACCTCAAACACTAGTGTCAAACAGGGCCTAACTGTACAGACTAGTCTAACATTCTAACCATCATACTTTGTGGACATATTAAGAGAAACTTAAATAATGGTCACTGTGCAACAAGATTCCCTACAATCGAATAGGATTTGTTCCGAAAGAATCAAAATTCTTATTTGCTGAATGTCATCATCTTAAAATGCATGATACTTGAATATTATTATGGCAATACTTGTTTTATATGGCTGCCCAAGAGCCACCTATCATTTTTTTGATGACTTAATTATGGGTACCCTGAATAGTTATGTAGTATGAGAAGTCAATCATAAAAGTCAATGACAACCCTTAAGGGACTTTAATTAAAAAGAAGTCCTAATTTGCATGAGTTGTACAAATATATGCATATTTCATGCAAAGTTATGAACATTTCTTATATATGACCATGTATTAAAAACTCTTCCATGATTCCTAAAAAACACACAAAAAAAATTCTTTTATGAATGAGTTGTTAATGAGCTAAAATTAATTTTTAGTGCATTGAAAATTAGGTACCTCAAACAAGGAAAGATTATAAAAGGGGCTGGTAAGGGTCTGGTCCCGCTTAATTTTGAGAATAAAATATCAAATACAATTACAAACCTTATAAACCATGAAATTTCAACTGACCTAGTGGTGAAGCAATCGAGATTAATTGCACTACATATTATATGTGCGTGTAATAAGTTTGAAGTTGATATCCTACATATATCAAAAGATAGTGCTTGACAGCTTGCACTATTTATTATCTAACTAGTATTTTGGCTCGGGAGATGCCTCGGGTTTTCTCTGTGCTTCAATTTAGTAGTAGTTAAATAAGTCATCTCATACTCATTTAAAAAAGTCATCTCATTCATTTTATGGATTTCAATAGTTTTCCATTCATGCATATACCATCATTAATTTTGATTGAAAAAGCAATAATTGTATGGTGAAGTAAGGCTTGGATCTCTTTCTTTCATACATTAGATTGTGGGTTCAAATCTTCACGTCAACAGTCTTTTTTTTTTTTTTAACTATATGAGAAAGACGTGGATAAAATGTAATTGAATGACGGATGGTGACACGTGGTACGTATACGTTCTTAGGAACGCCTTTTGATGATATATTAGTACAAGCTTTTTCTACATGCTATGCGTGCGGTGACATTTTAGGCTTAACTATTACTCGGTATAAAAAGAAATGAAAAATAAAATTATAAAAGTACATATCTACGTTCACCTTCATTTGGTGAGTAAGAAGTATTCAAATACTTACAAATAGTATCTAAAAACATTTGAAAAGTAACTATAAGTGACAAAATTGTATATCCAAATAATGAAAAAAGTGATTTTGTGGAGTTTGTATTTGTGATTAGTCTCTATTGTATAAGGCTATAAGCCAAAGGGGGGGGGGGGTATGGTGTCCCCGAATGAAATATCTTTTTTGTCCTGGGCGAAATATATACTTAATTGAATATGCAAATTTTATACAATTATATCCTTTCCTAATTTAAAGATGAATCAAATTTTCAATAATAAACTAAATAAGCATTAAAAAAGGAAATTGACATACTAAGGAAAATAATTACTCAATAAAAAAATTACAAATTTAATTTGACTATAAAACTTACATCTAAATGTTTATCTCAATTTTTAAACACTTTATATATTTCAGTAGTTTGTATAACAATAATTATAAATCACACTTGTATAATTATATTTTGAAGAAATTTGTTAAGTATAGATTCAAACAATCAACGCATGCATCGCGTGCATAGAAGACTAGTTTTGTATGTGAGTTGTCTTTGTAATGAGAATGCCATATTTTTTTAATTGTCTGTATTCATTTTTGGTAAGTTTTTTATTACAAATTTTTTTTAGTTGATTGGATCTAAATTTAATTTGATTGAATCTTTTTTATTGGCAAGTTTGTGTGATTGACAACTATATGAGTTGATTGGATTTAATAGAGATTTGGTTGAATTTTTTTTGGTAAGTTTATGTGTGTAATGGTTTTAACTTTTGTGTTATGGAGGGGTGAATATGTAAATTCAAAGGGGGACACCATTGCTCGGTCCTTAATTAGCTTATATAGTAGAGATAGATAGATAGATTCTATCTATTCCTTCTTTTAATTTCTTCTTTTTTAATTGGTTTTTTTCTCTTAATTTTTTCCTATATCTTTTGCTTCTAGCCTATTTCTTTCCCTTAATTTGAAAAGTCCTTTTCCTTTATGGTTACCATTTTAGTTTGCTTCACTTATTACCTTTGACGAGTGACTAATTTTTTAACAATTTCAAACTGTAATTAATATTTGGATTTTTTCACCAAATACTCTCGACAAATTACAGAATTCATAATATACCCTCAATGTTTCAAAAAATACACCGTATACCCTTGAGTTTTTGAAAACGTGCACCAGATACCCTTTTCCCAACTACCGTTAACCTACCGTTAGCTTTATTTACGGTTTTGCCATCATTAAGCCCTAACCCTAATCTAACCTAACTCTAACTCTAATCCTTACTCTAATCCTACCCCCAAACCCTTCCCCTTCCCCTAACCTTAACTCTTTGGCAGCCCCCACCCCAGCCCCTCCCCTACCCCACCACCGTTGCGCGTCCGTTCACCGCTGGCCTCCCCCCACCCCGTGCGCGTCCGTTCACCGCCGGCCTCCCCTCACCCCTTCCCCGTCGATTTCCCCACCGATTTCACAACCCTTCGAATGCTAAACCCCCACCCCTCCCCTTCGAACTCTCAAAGTCTCAAACATAAATCACCTTGCTATGGTCGGCGGTGAAATCGGCGGGGCTGGGAAATTCCGATAGTTGGGGACTCAAATTCCGCAGCGAAAACTCGTGTGTGCTTTCCGGTTGTTGCGGACTCAATTTTCGACAGCAGTTTTCGAATTCGAAGGGGGGGGGGCTCGAATTTGGCTGCGAAAACTCGAATCTGAAGGCGGATGTTGCGTCGGTGAAGAGGAGGGGGAGGGGTGCAATTGGAGGGGGAAGGGGGCTGGTGGAGGATGGGGGAAGGGTGGGTTACGGTTTAGATTTTAGGGTTAGATTAGGATTAATAATGGCAAAATGGTAAATAATTAAGTTAACGGTGAGTTAACTTAAGTTAAAAAAGGGTATCTGGTGAATGTTTTTGAATAGTCAGGGGTATATGGTGAATATTTGGAACATTGAGGGTATATTGTGAATTTTGTAATTTGTCGGGGGTATTTGGTGAAAAAATCCTTAATATATATTTTTCTCAAATACCTTCCTAACTGTTTTTCGATATAGTATTTTTTTAAAAATGGTGCATCGATACAAATGTTATGCTTTTATTTTGTTGCGAGTTCATAAAACGATTTGTAGTTGATTTCATTACAAGGAATGAAGAGGAGGGAGAAAAGAAATGGGGGGATTTTAATTATGGTATTAATTGAATTATTTTTTCCTAGAGTAGTTTTGTAAAAAAATTATCCTAATTAAAGTTTCTTATCCTATATCTTGTAGCATAGGATAGAAAAATCCTAGAAGGATTCAACAAAATGTAATTCGGAATTTGCTTGATTATTCCTATATATCCTCATTTTCACAATGATTTTTACTCGTCATCCTTATTGGTACACTCCAAAAAACTTTACTCTTTTCACTTTTAACCAATTTGGGCGATAGGATCCACCATTTATTCTCCCATTATCCAATGTCACATGCATGATTATATTTCTCTTCTTTATTTACTTTTTGGAATTGTTGCCGTCTCATTGTTGGCGTCCAAAAGTACATATTGTTGACTTGCAAATCCAAAGGGTCAACCGGTCAGGTTTTACTACAATTACTGGACACAAAGGTTGCAACACCTTTGAGTGGGTGTGTTTCTAGAAGACCTTTGTCTGGTTTTTGCCTTTCGCCATTGAAGAAAAAAAAAAAGAATTAGTGCTAAGCTCTACCCATTATTGTGATTAACAACCATCAAATCAAAACAAATAGAGTTAATGAAAAGAAGCACTTGAGTAGATGCTCACCATAATTCTTGTCACCTCTTCAATGGAAGTTGTTGTGGAAGAGTGATGATCGCCAACTTATGAGTAGGGTGGCATAGTAGAGTTCTAATAGAGGAGAGCTCTCCTCTCCATTAGAACTCTACTCTGCCACCCTACTCATGAGTCAAAGAATAAAAATGGAATTTTTTCCTTGAATAATGCTAAAAAGGGGATTAATTCCCAAAATGTGTGACAAAATTTTTTATTTCCCTGCGTACCGTCCACGTAGGATGGCACGCGAAAAAATTTTTTTTTTTAAAACTGCAGTAAAACCGCTATCTCAGAGTAGCGGTTAATGCATAAAAACCGCTACTCGAGTAGCGGTTATATTTAAAATCAACCGCTACTCTGAGTAGCGGTTTTCTTTAATGAACCGCTACTCTGAGTAGCGGTTTACATATTTTTGGACCCGTTGTAAACCGCTACTCGGAGTAGCGGTTCATTAAAGAAAACCGCTACTCCGAGTAGCGGTTTATAAAAATCCCCAAATTTGCCCTAAACCCCAATTTCGCAATTTACAGGTGCTCGAAATTTTTTTCTCTCACAATCACTTCACCCTCTCTCTCTCTTCCGACGACGGTGCTACATCACTTCTCCCTCTCTCTCTTCCGACGACGCTGTCTTCCTCACCGCCGGCGACCGACACGCTGCCGCACGTCTCTCACCGCGCGACCGACGAGTTCTTGCTCTCTCTCTTCCGACCACAGCCATCTTTGCCATCTTTGTGAGTATTTTTTTTTGTTTTTTTTTTTAATTTAATTTGTGTAGCATGCCATATTTGTTAGATGGAAATTGTTTAGTTTGATTAGTATAATTTAGTTGTTGATGATTAAAAATTTAGGATATTGTGATGGTTGATTTTGTATTAATTGGAAGGTTAGTATAATTGGAAGGTGATTAGTATAATTCAAAGGTTATTAGCATATTGTTTAGTTGTTTGATTAGTATAATTTAGTTGTTGGTTGGTTAAAAATGAATTTAGCATTTTGTGATGGTTGATTTTGCATGAATTGTTGTGTTTATGTTGTAAATACTACTAGTATAGGTGAAAAATAGTGTTGATATTGTTTGAATATGTAGAATAAGAATAACTTAATTAAACATTATGTTTTTTGTATGTAGAATATGGAACAACCTAAATATCCTCTATACCTTTATTGGAATGGTGAATTATCTCAAAATGATGTTGATATTGTGTATAGAGGTGGAAGGAAAAAGTTTTTGTTCATCAATTCCGGTATGATGTTTCAAGAGATTCTGAATAGGGTATATGACGTTGTTGGATGTGATCGTATGTATGTGGAACTGAAATTGTTTATGAGATATCCGATGCCGGGAAAATATGTGCCAATTGCACTAGAGGATGACGAGTCACTGAGTGCTATGTGGCTTTCAGTGACACAAACGTCAGCCATGGCAATGGAGGTGTACATTGAACAAGTTCCAAAGAGATAAATGTGCAAAGTAATGTGGGTTATGTACCTTCAATGGACTTTAGGGATAGCATGGAGGTACCGACATCAGCTCCTAATATGCAATTTGAATCATTTACTAGCATGTTGTCAGACCCACATTATGTAAATCAGCACATGAATGAGTTTATTTCTCCTGCTTCGTCTCCCCACATACCATCCACATTCCATCTTGACACTCTACATCAAAATGATGTTGATTTTTTGGGAAACGAGGAGGAGCATGTGGATTCTGATAGGGATGAGGATGATGATGCAAGAGAATTAGCTGACAAGGCAATAAAGGCTGGTGTTCCTTCACAAGATTGGCTTAGAGTTGACGAAGTTGATCAAAGGTTAATAGATTCATGGATGACTTGGAATGTCACTGGTTCATTAACTGTGGCTTCTGAATTTGAGATAGGACAAGAGTTCGCCTCATTGCAGCAATTAAAGAATTTTGTGAAAGCATGGTCGATCTCTAGAAACCAGATGTTTCGGGTGTTAGAGTCAGAGCCCACAAAGTATGTCATTGAATGTGCTAGAAAGGAAGTGTGTCACTGTCCATGGAGGTTGCGTGCAATCATGACTAAGTCGTTCTCATTCAAAATTGTACGATATGTTGGTCCACATGCAAGCAATTGTTTAGGAGACATAACATGTGGAGACCATCCTCTCATTTCATCAGATTTCGTTGCTGATCTTATCGAGGATTTCATTAGGACTGATCCTTCATTCAAAGTTCAGTCCATCCTTACTTTTGTGAAGAACCAATATCAATTTTCAATAACATATAAGAGAGCTTGGTTAGCAAAACAAAAGGCAATCAGCAATATTTTTGGTGATTGGGAGAAGTCGTATCAAGAGTTACCGAGGTACTTGCAAGCCTTGAAAGAGTCCAATCGAGGCACTGTCGTTTACTGGAGTACGATCCCAACACAAGATCCTACTACGCACATCTTTAGGAGGGTCTTCTGGGCCTTTAAACCCTCCATTTCCGGATTCCGTCATTGTCGGCCTCTTATCACTATAGATGGTACTCACTTGTACGGGAAATACAAAGGCAAATTATTGATTGCTATGGGAACAGATGCTAATTTCCAGCTATTCCCACTTGCCTTTGCTGTTGTGGAGGAAGAAAGCACGGAGGACTGGTCTTGGTTTTTAGCTTGCATTAGACGTTCCGTCACAGATAGAAAGGATCTGTGTGTCATCTCTGATCGTCATAGGGGTATCCTTGCAGCTATGAATGAGCCTGGTAGTGGTTGGGAGGAACCATATGCACATCACCGCTTTTGTGTGCGTCATCTTGCTTCGAACTTGAATTCGAAGTATAAGAATGCTGCCATCAAGAACCTATTCGGAAAAGCTGCATATGCTAGGCAGAAAAGGAAGTTTTTGTACTATATGGATCGAATTGGCTCCATTAATGTCGAGGCAGCTAGATATCTGTTGGACATTCCCCTTCATCTATGGTCTCTACATCATGATGGTGGGTGTAGATATGGTGTGCAAACCACCAACATGTCTGAAGTGTTTAATGGTGTCCTAAAAGGAGCAAGATGTCTACCGATCACTGCTTCGGCAACATTTTTTCTTGTTGCCGAATGATGCTGATGAGGTGACTGTCCAGCGATTTGCCCGGGCTTACATTCTTGCATTGATGGGCTCCATTCTTTTTGCCGACAAGAGTGGAGATGCAGTCCAGCTTCTTTATCTCCCGCTTTTAGCTGATCTCGACGTAGCAGGGACATATAGTTGGGGTAGTGCGACCCTTGCATACCTGTATCGGCAGCTATGTCGGGCATCACATAGGGGTGCGAGGGAGTTAGGTGGCCCTGTGTTGTTGTTACAGATTTGGGCATGGGAGCACATACACATTGGCAGACCTCGGATTTCGAGGGTGCGGGACCCACCTCCACAGTTTGACGAGGCTGTTCCTATTTTAGGCTCCCAGCATGTTCCGGGGATTGACCCCTTAGCTGTCAGGTAATATTCAATGTCTCACATTTGTTGACATTTTTTAGATTCATTTTTCTCATGGATAATAACGTATATTTCTTTTTAGTTGGCTTCGAGTACACATCACTAGGTCCCACACAGCAGGTGGGCTTCCTTACTACAGGGATGCACTTGACCATCAGACGGACGAGCAGGTACATAGGGTCGTACTTCCCTAACTTATATACATTGGTAGACTCTTCTTTTGCCTAATATTTGTAAGATTCTATTTTTTGTAGATGACTTGGCAGCCATATACTGATGCGAGACTGGCGTTGTTACCTGCTATATGTCGAGCTGATCGACATGTATGGCGCACCATGGCCCCACTTATCTGTTTCGACATTGTAGAGTTCCATTTCCCTGGTCGAGTTATGCGCCAGTTTGGATTCGAGCAGACGATTCCCGCACCTTTTGATACGAGCACAACCCTTCATGCCATAGATCGGAGGTCGAAGAACAAGAACTATCCGCTCAGACATCGACCTTACATTGCACATTGGGATGAGCGCGAGGGACACATAGTTCAGGGCACTCCTTTTAGTGGTCGTACTCCTGCCTTTGACGAGTATATGATATGGTTTCGTCGCATCACGAGGTTACGCCTGACGAATCCATCGAGGCGACCACCTTCTACACATTATCAGCCTGCGTCTGCAGATATAGTATTGGTAAGTTAACTGATTTTAAGTTGCACTTTTATTTATTTATACAACTATATAATATGTATTTTTTTCTTTCTATTCAGGCACATACTTTATCTGATATTGCTCATAGGTGCGGTACTGTGCTAGAGGCTTCTGAGTCATTGCCTCCAGATATGGTGCGTGACTTGTATGCGCAGACATTGCAGACTATGAGGGGACTGTGTGTTGATGCTGTTGGCCGAGCTGGACATGGCCACATCGTACAGGGCGTGCCTACTTCTGCTGGATATACATCGACTTCTACATCTTCTACGTCTGCTGCCCATATATCTACCACATCAGCTTTGCTTTCACCTCCAGTCACTCAGAGGGCCTATCGACGACGTTCTGACACTACTCCCCCTTCTCTTGATGCCATTGCAGAGACTCATGAAACCACACCTAGCTCATCTACACCTTCACAAAAGAAGAAGAGAGGGTTTTAGAAGTTTCATTTAGTGTTTATGTAGTTAGTTAACATTATTTTCTCACTCTAACTTGTAACTAAACTTTTTTTACATACATTTGAATGTGTATGAGTTGGTGATGAGTGATCAATGTGTGGCTTATATTTGGTGTTGTTGAATGGAATTTGATGCTGGATTTGCAGGTTGGATAATGTTGAAATTGGAGGTTGGATAATTGTTTGGAATTGCTGGAATTGCAGGTTGGATAATGTTGAAATTGGAGGTTGGATAATTGTTTGAAATTGCAGGTTGGATGTTGTTTGGGATTGGTGGAATTTTTTTGGCGTTCTGGCAGTTGGCCAGTTATGTGGGAAACAATTGGCTGAGCTATGTAGTGGGTACAAAACCGCTACTCTGAGTAGCGGTTTTAATGAATGAACCGCTACCTGGAGTAGCGGTTTACCCGAGGGAGGAAACCGCTACTCGGAGTAGCGGTTCACTCATTAAAACCGCTACTCTGAGTAGCGGTTTAGGTGAATGAACCGCTACTCGGAGTAGCGGTTTTGTTTGAAGTAAACCGCTACTCCGAGTAGCGGTTTACCTCCGTTAAAACAAAAAAAAAAAATTTTTTCGCGTGCCGTCCTACGTGGACGGTACGCAGGGAAATAAAAAATTTTCTAGCACATTTTGGGAATTAATCCCCTTTTTAGCATTATTCAAGGAAAAATTTTTTTGTTTACTTTAAGGTAAGAAGGAGGGAAATAAAATGAAAAGGAGAAGGGATAAAACAAACTGACAATCATTGGGAAGAAGTTAATAAGAAATGACGGAAAATCGAAAAAGGTTTCATTTCAAAAAAAAAAAAAAATTGGTTTAAGGTTGTAAGTTGAAAAACAATTTAAAAAATTATTTTTCGCAAAAAAGTAAATATAAACAATTATTTCTGACAAAAAACTTTAAACAATACCACATATTATGATTTCCTAATGACGCCTGCCTCACATAAAAACACTTGTATGAAACATACATTATTTGTGCATTTTATGACAAGCATGTCATATTATTGTCGTTACGTGAAGTATGTGTAGGGGTGTAAGTTATTTGGTTAAAAACCGAAAACCAAACCAAACCAAACCAAACCAAACCGAATTAGTAATTTGGTTTGGTTTTTTTTGAAATTCGGTTTGGTTTGGATTCAAAAAAAATTATTTTTTCGGTTTTTCGGTTTGGATTGGTTTTGGTTTTGGAAAACCGAAAAAACCGAATTATTGTCTATTATTTTTTTGTGTTTCTTTTTTTAAATATTAATTACAAAAATACTAAAATATTGTCACTTAAAATACAAATTATCAGAAAGTTTGGTTTAAATTCGGTTTGGTTTTTATCTTGGTTTGATTTAATTTCATTTCGGTTTGGTTTGGATTTTGGAATATGAAAAAAATTGGTTTGTTTTGGTTTGGATTTTGAAAGATAAAAAAATCCGGTTTGGTTTGGTTTGGTTTGGTTTTTGGTTTCATATTTTGGTTTGGTTTGGTTTGGATTGAGTCGAATTTCGGTTTGAATTTGGTTTGGAAATTCCAAAACCGAATTTATTTCGGTTTGGTTTGGTTTTGATCTAAAACCAAACCAAAAACCGAACTTACACCCCTAAGTATGTGTCATTCAAATCTATATACGCTAAAGTGCACAATAAATGCTAACTACATACATGTATTCGACCTAACATTTTCTATATAATTTTTTTTTATAAGGATCAAAATGCTTACATTAATTTCCTCTTGAAAATTATATACCAAAAGATATTCCAAGGTGTACCTCACCTAAAAAAAAAAAAAACTCAAGACCTTGTCCAACGATAGTAATAGAAAGCATTCCATAAATATACATATTTCTCCACATAAAAAGTCATAGGTATAAGATTTATTTATTCATAAAATCGGCTAATCTAAGCTTTAAATTCCAAAGGAAGGACGGCTGTTCAATTTCCACACACATCATCTTTCTCTTCCTGCAGGCCTCAGCTTTCTCATTCTCTTTACAACTTTTGAGCTTAATGCTCTCACTTGCCTTCCTAATATAATTTCATTCATCTTTATTCTCTTTAATTTCTTCAATTGCTTTTCTTCAAATAAAGTGATTTATATTATTAATTATTATATTTACCGTTAGTAGTTACCTTGTTAAAATACTATATCTTAAAATGGGGTACAAATCATTGGACAAAACAAAGCATAGAAAAGGTTTATGGTCACCTGAAGAAGATCAAAACTTAAGAAATTACATTCTTCAACATGGCCATGGCTGTTGGAGCAGTGTTCCTATTAATGCAGGTACATTTTTTATTAGAGAATATTTATAATTATTATACTTACTAGTTTTTTTTTTAATTGCATACCCCTATATTGTTGTTATAGTAATTTTGTTTTGGTCATTTTTAGATGACTTGAAAATTAAACAGAGCCTTGTTCAACGTAGAATTATATGCTCTTACACATGCGTCTATTCCTTAGACTTTGAGTGTTTGCTTTAAGTAATCCACATATAATAGATTCATGGTATAAGATTTGATCCCATGACTTTAATCTTATATACTAAAGTTTTCACCACTAAACCAAGTAACGTTTTGATGTTATAATTTTAAAGTAAGATAATTATAAATAAAAATTATAATTACATGACACATAGGCATATAGCTCGAGCCAAAAAACTAATTTGTCTTTATATTTAAGCATTTTTCTTTTATATATGGCCCCATTTCTCCAGTGTTGCTTATATTTGAGTCTTTTAATTATCAAAAGTATTGAGCTTTTATCCGGTTATGCTATGTTTGGATAGCAAGATTTCATTTCAAATCCTGGATTTGGATGAAATCTAGTGTTTGGATGGCATGGAATTTGAAATCATGGAATTTGTTCAAATTCTTATCAAAAGCTTATATTAGTGGAATTTGAAATTCAAGCTATTACCTTGTCATTTGAAATTCTCTCCCCATACATATCCCAACTTCATGAGTATCTATATATCAACTTCACTCATTTTCTTTCTAATATTTATTTCTCTCTCCTTTAATAAACCCACACTTTTTCTCTCTCTCTCCATTAAACCTCTATTTCTCTCTCCTCTATCAAACCCCCTTTACAAAACAATGATTAGGAATTGAAATACAAACTTTAAATTCAAGATTTCAATTCCATTATTTGAAATGAAATACAAGTTTCCAAACACTACCTTAAGTTATTTGAAATGCATGTCTTAATTATTGGTGAGAGAGGCAAATGGGAGCTGCATTATGAGTAATGTGAGTATGTGACCATTTCCAAGCTGCTTAATTAATCATAGCTAATTTCTAAAAACTTCTTTTTCAATAAGAACAAATAATGTATGTTCAAAAAAATAATTTGGGGTGTCATTTGAGTAATGCGTATATATTTTGAAGAAAAACTTGAATACGATATTGCTTAAGAAAACTCTCGCTAGCTTCACCATTCGTACTAATGGTTATTCCCTCGCTCCTTAGATATTTATAGTTTCATGACGACTGACGTCGATTTAATAAAGTACTGTAGTCTATGATTAGATTTTACAATATTTAACCATAGAAAATTATTTTAGAGCTATTTAGAGATGTAAGGGATTTCTTTTATTGAAGTATCTAATTCTTTGTTGTTCTCAAATAGTTGTAGATTTAACTTCCATGATTGCCAATATGTTACGTTAATCATTAATATCTTGATATACATAGTATTAAAAATCATCAGTTTTTGTTATGTTTAAACTGTAGAAATGTGGAGAATAATTATGTTAACCTGATATAATGATTGTGTTAACCTGATATGGTTAACCCTGACCTTCAATATATATATAGGGTTTACAATACAGTCATACAGACCTATGACTAGTAAAAGACCATTATACCCTTTACATATAATGTTACTCTAATATAAACGACAAGTTTAGAAGAATTAAGAAAAAAGCATGCTACTATAACATTATAAAAATTATAAAAAAAGGATTTAAGGTAAATAATTTATAAGTTTGACCAAAAAAGTGAAATTACATAATTATTTGAGGGGCAACTTATTAGGGGTTGAGACTTGAGACTATGTATGAACTGATTATGGATAATTGGAGTTTGATCGTGGCAATTTTCTTTTTTGTTTTTTTTTTTATTATTATTAAGAATGATTCATGTGGATATTTATTTTTGGAGAGATAACTAAATTATATTCCTCTAATTATACTTCCTCCTTTAACTAATTCTTTATCACAAAAAGATTTTAACAGAAAACAAAAGCGCAGAAAATATATAATAGCAAAATTTTACCCTCCACCTTAATTTATTAGAAAATGCACCTTAGTTCATTAGAAAAAGGACCTTAATGTTGAGAGCACAAACGAAGGATGATTCAAGCACTTTTGGTTCTTTTTGGCCAGAATAGAACATACTATTAGAATAAGTAAGACAGCATCTTGAGTCAAAAATAACTAGAATTTAAAGTGTACAAGCAAAAGATTGTGACAATGACTTAATATTTTTAATAAAAAGTAAATATACAATTACTCCAATTGCTTTTCAAGTTGACATTTATCTGAGAATAATTACCTCATCATTCTTCTTAGTCTTCAGAATTTAGAATTTTCTAAAAGATAGTTACTTCCTTCTTTAAATGTAATGAAGGGGTATTATTTGTCAGATACAAAATATTTATTTATTGTATTTAAAACGAAACGAAGAAAGTATATGAAAATCATCAAATTGTTCTTACTTTAATTTTCCTCATAAATTAATTATCATTTAAATTTTCAGGATTGCAAAGGAGTGGAAAAAGCTGCAGATTAAGATGGATTAATTATTTAAGACCAGGACTTAAGCGAGGCACATTAAGCCCTCAAGAAGAGGACACAATTCTAAACCTTCATTGTGCTTTAGGAAATAAGTAAGTGCAATTTAAATGATATCTCACTCTAAAAATAAATTCCAAAACTTTGCATTTATTATTGGAATCCTTTCAAATGTAAGAGTTAACTCATTACAGAGTTTGTCTGGTAAGAGACCGCCTACTTTTGAATTAAAATTAAGCAATGGTAAGCCTAATATTAAAAAGAGAATTAGCAATAGTAATTAGGTTAATTTCTTTCGGTGACTAATTTAATTCGTTTAGTGATTAGGTCTATTTTTATATTAAAATTAGACCGTCTCTTTTAATAATTTTTATACATTACATCACCATATAAAGTTGATTTTACAAAATTATTTCTCTAGAAAGATATTCATGACACTTTTTGCAATTGGCAAGAACTTGATTTATATGATTATAAATTTATATGTGGTTTCCATGAAATTGGCTAAATTATGTGGTAGAATAAAATAAAGTTTCATTGGATACGTCTATATCGGGCATGAATTTACCAATGCAATGTCAATTTTTTTATTTATTAAAGTTGCTTTATTTTGGCAGTCTCCTCCTAGGTTAAGTTACTCTTGGCATCAAGCCATATTTGAACATGCAGACAAATGCTACCAGCTACTATAATGCCAACCTAATGAGAAACAAAACCAAATACCCACCATTACTAAATTTGGCAAAGCATTAACTAGGTTATCTCTTACCCCTAAATTATGACTAAATTAGAAGTATGATTGTAATTTGTATAGTAATTAACCAAAAGCATCATCCCTAAAAAAAAAGCCTCATGAAGCAATACGTTGTAATATTCGCTAGGAAATAGAAACATTTTCTAGGCAATACATGGCTAATTCAATGAGCACTTACACTTTTAAGGTAATTTTTTCATGGCTAATTCAATTAAAAAATCATGAGGGGTTGATAACAATATTTATAATCACTTTCTAATGTAATTTCACTTTTAATTAGTAAAAATCACCATGACTACATCAAAGAAAAGCACTAGATATACAATGAAAAGAGTTCTAATCAACAATAATTAGTTTCAGCTAAAAAAATAATTACTAAAATCAGGTTTGATAGAATATACGCAAATATTGTCTTGTACCTAATTTACGCTAATGTATAACTTTTAGGATTGATGTGTATCTTAAATAGGTATAGGACAATATTGGAGTATATTCTATCAAGGTCAATCAATTATAGAAACACTTTTTGTGGACTAAAAATTAGATGAAGTGAACAAAGTCATAGAAATATTTTCTTTTTACTTTACGTTATGTCGACCTGGTCTAACAAATAACCTATTAATCAAAGAAATACATGCCAAATAAAAATGTAATATTTAGCTTTGTTCCTCATATCACCTTTAGGGGGTGTTTGGCTCACTAGTTTTAGGTATGAGGTATGGGTTTGGAATGAACGAAACCCATACCTAGTGTTTGTTTAACTTATTTTTAAATTTTAAACCCATACCTCAAACCCATAAGGTATGGGGTTTAGATTCCCATGGGGGGAGGTGGGTATGGCTCATACCTTACCTCTAGGTATTAAATAAAAGAAGATTTTTCATTCCTAAATGAAACCAAACACAAGGTATTAAGTATCAAGTTCCAAACCGATACCACCCTTGTTTCATTCCTGATTCCAAACCCATACCATTATATGAACCAAACACCCCGTTATAAACATTAAACAATCACCTTAATAATAACTGAATTTGCAAGTTCTTAGGAAGACTTGATCTTTAACAAAAACTTGGCTCAATCATTTGCACACAATGCATGTAAGCTAGTCCTAGAGTCGTTACTAGGAAGGCACATCCAAATATCCAATGCCTAATTTAAGTTAACTAATGTCTGCAAAATTTTTAAATTTGATTACCATACATTTCTCCCTTGATTATTACTTATGAAGAAGTAGATAGCATGTCATGATTGGCTTAATTATAGTATGATTGGGCTTTGGACCCTTATTTGAGCTCTTTATATTACCTTGAAATTTGGCCCACAATGCATTGTCCAGATATTTAAACCTCATTATTCTCTTTTCATATATACTTCCTCCGTTTTTTATCAGTTTACCCATTTTTTTCACAAAATTTTAGGAGAAATAATATTGTGAGACATAAAAGGAAAGCGAAACTATTATTTTATGTTAGAGTTAAATGTATGTGTGATGGAAAGTTAATGGTCACATTCCAAAAATATAAACAAAAGAAAACTAATAAGGGACATCCAAAAAGGAATACGGGTAAACTAATAAAGACCGGAGGTAGTAATTAATAAGTGTAGACATATTCTATTATCTATTATCTAATCATGTCTCTCTTTAATATTTTTTCTAATAGATGGTCTCAAATAGCACTACATTTACCTGGGAGGACTGATAATGAGATCAAGAACTTTTGGCACTCATATCTGAAGAAGAAGGTTGCTAAGACAGAAAAAATTAAACCCATCTCAGAAACCCAGTTCACTGAAGAAATTGAATCACCAATGAAATCAAATACGACGATTTCGAGTCTTGATTCATTTGGAAAGGTAGAAGATTATCCCATGGATGTCACTCAATTAGCTAGCAACAATAAAAGTTTCCTACCAAAACTTTTCTTTGCAGATTGGTTTAGCTTGGATAGTATTAATAATGAGCAAATTAACTTCCAAGATTATCATCAATATCCTAATTACAACAGTAGTATTAAGGATATTGATCATCTTATCAATTATAATATGAATCTTGAAGAAGATCTTCCTCAAGGAGTTACATACAATGAAGGATCATGTAGCAATGATGAGTTACGTAATGAAGCACAACATGCGATATTTGATTCACAGTTCAAGATTGAAGATCAGACTTTAGAGACAACGCAACTTAGCGATTTATTATATGGGAACGAAACTTCAAATAGTTGTTTCATAGAATGTAATTCAATGTATATATAAGGGACTTTAGATTATACTACATTTAAAATCAAAAGCAACTCTTGGAAAAATTATTGCATAATTAGTGTTATTTCTCTGGGTATGAGGTGGACTAATACAATAAGAAATAAGAATGAGGCAGTACATATTTATTCGTTTTGAATCAGACCTTTCCTCTCCTTACAACAAGTCAGGGTCGGCTTTTATCATGTTCAACATGTTTCATGGCACAGGGCCCCTTATATACTCTTTTCATAATATGATTGTATGAAGTGAAGAATCATGAATGGATGAGCTATACATTATTGAATTCTTCAAATATGAATTCGCACAGGGCCTCTATATAGTTCGAGACGGTCCTGCAACGAGTCTAGTTACTTACTAGCCTAAAAACATAGATTTCTTGACATACTGTTGGTAAATGATAAGAAGATCCACCAGATAAAAGTAAAGACATACTCAAATTCAACGAAGAGCTAAAATGACACACATAGCAGCTAAAATATGTGTAACACAGCATACCCATCGTCTACCAGAACTTACTTTGTCTCAACTCCCGTTTAGAGCATATTTATACTTCCTCCATTTCAAAATACTCGCTACACTTTCTATTGTGGGAAGTTTCATATTACTTGCTACACTTTCTTTTTGGGCAATAAACTCTTTTTATCTCTCTCTTCCCACATGGATCCCTTTTCTTTTTACTCTCTACCTCTCTCTTCTCCAAAAATTGTCTAAGATTCCGTAAATTGAGAAGTGTAGCGAGTAATATGAAACGGAGGAAGTATATGATTTAGTTTGTTGCAAGATATTGTTTAAGTTTTCAAAAAACGCTAGCTCTAAGCTTTCCATGCTCATGCAATTGTGACATTTTAATATTTTACCAGTGAACTAAAAAACAGAAGCGAAACAATTTGGAAATCAAATGATTAACTAAGCAATTAACAGCTTTTAGAGACTAAAAACAGTATAATAATATCTGCTAATCAGAAAATCAGCAGTAAAAAAAATCTTGTGGGTCGTTCTATTTATGCTCTGTGTTTTTGGATTGAGAGAATCTGAACTTAATTAAACTGAGAAAAACTGAAGTGCAAAAAGGAATTGAATTGAAAATAAGTCCAAAAAATGGACCTTAATTTTACTTTTTTTTTGGGTTTTCCACATAGTATTTCTGTGTTTTTCGAAATTCTAAATTATACCCGACGTATTTGAATTTTTCACGTTGTACCCCTAAGATTCCTTAACGTTACACACAATACGCTTATGCACCTGGGATTTTCTTATCCTGTGGGCATAGAGTTGGATTTTTTAGCCTTGTTAGTTGACTAAGGTTTGAGATATGATCTAATAAATTGAAGACTAAGTGAGATTTTAGAGTAGGATTTTCTATTAGTAAGGGTATTTTGTTGATGTTTAGAAAATTTACGAGTATAATATGGAAAATTAAAAAAACTGGATATGACAAATAATTTCGAAAAACACATAAGCACCACGTAGAAAAAAAAAATAGTCAAACTTTTTGTTGACTACTAGTTTCTCCTCAAAGCATACGGAAGCAGCCCATCAACAGTGACAGAACATTCAAGCTGCCATGCTGGCAAACTAGCCTGTGTCAGAATATATCCACCAGAAAAAAAAAAAAAAACCTTCCTCTTTCCAGCTAGGTTTTAGTTTATAACGGTTTTAATTGTTTTTTGCAAAAGTTGATTCTCGATTGGTTAAGCATTTGGAACGACTTTACCTGCCCAATCAACAAAATCTAATATAATACTCCCAAGTCTCCAACTGTGTTAGATTCCTTATTTTCTTATCAATGTCATTTGAATTATTATTAAGAAATCCAAAAACTTTGTCCTGTTCTTATATTTTTATGATCAATTTGGTTTTTATTTTTATGATCAATTTCGTTTTTATGTATGGTTTTACATGTTTGACCTTTTGGACTAATAGATGTTCAATTTACAGTTTTTGGTCCTTTGGAATATCAATAACCTTTCATGTATGCCCAATTTCATACATATAATATAAACTTGCATCTTTGTTTGTGTTGCACCAAATTTATTACTTGCATTTTTTGAAAATTAGATTCATAGACTAGAGAATTTGGTTAAGAATAATTTAGTCACAAAATTCAAGTTCCAAACTTAAAAATATACTTGAGCACGCATCATGATTCATGAACATACGATACTCCTATATAGTATACATGATAGATAGCGCATAAATGTTTATATAGTGTGCTTTTTGTACATAAAATGATGTCTGGCTCATCTCCTCCCCGTTAGACAAGAATTTTTAAGGTTAATCGCGCTGACATGTTTGAGATTGGATGATTTTGCTCATCTCCGAGATGGAGTTATTCCAACACTACCTTGAAACACCGTAATACTAGTGGATTAAGAATAAATCCCACTATTAGACATGTAATAATATCCACTATATAACATATCTGCAGCAGAAAATTCTATGAAATCACTTCCTAATGCACTTTGATCCTTGAACCTAAATGGTGAATCCAGCATTCCCTTCTGCAAATCATCTCCACCATCCTCACAAAACTTGTCGCTGCTCGACGACGAGCCAGCTTCATTAATATACCCAAAACCATTGAGAAATTCATCCTGTTTCTCTGTTGTGCAACCAAAACCATTTTTTTCAGAAGTTAACTGATAACTAATTAGCCCATTTTGCCCTACATTGTTACTAATTGGAAGCCAGTCAGCAAAAGCAAGTTTGGGTAGAAAACTTTCATGAGTTTGTACTTGTTCTCCACTTTCAAAAGATGTATTTCTTTGATTCACCAGAAAATCATTTTCTTCTGTGTTTGAGATATCAGCAAATTTAGGTTCTGTATAAGTAGCTTCAGCATCTCTAGAAATACTTGCTCTTTTCTTCAAGTAAGAGTGCCAGTAGTTCTTTATCTCATTGTCTGTCCTTCCTGGCAAGTGTTTTGCTATTTGAGACCATCTGCTCAATTGCATAGAATTGGTTAACTTTATTGTATATCAATTCATCCCCTATTTGAGAATACCATAATTATAGAGATGGAAAATAGGTCGTATGGATTAGTTTCGATCAGTCTCCAAGACATACCTTTGACCTACGGTATCTTCTATCTGATCTTATTAGTAAAAAAATATAAAAAATTGATATTACGAATTTACACATTGAGACGAATCTAACAAGATCCCTCGTGAATATGTTTTTTGGTATACATTAGTAAGAAGATTTGGTCAAAGGTTTTAAAATTTGACTCTCAAAATAGAAATGGAAACTATATTTTGGAAAGGGAAGAGGAGGGAGACACCGAAAATGGTAAATCCTTTTATACTCTTGAGTAATAAAATAAAAATTCACCATCTTTTACCATTATACCCTCTATTACCAAAATATTTACATCATTCTTGATTTATTGGGTTTCAAAAAATAAAAGAAAAATATACAATGAACTTTATGAATTTTTCGTATACATTATTACGCTATTGATCTGTTGTTTATTTTCGCACGCATCGCGTGCATAGAAGACTAGTATTATTTACGTCAACAGTCAACAAAATAACACAACTAACAACTTCTAAAGTATGTACAGCCTTTTCCTTAACATATTCTATTAGCATTATTCCTAGATTAGATGTGGAACATCCAATGATATCACCTATATAGTATTTTACTTCTACCAATAGATTTCAAGACCTTTGTTTTTTCATTTTGTCCTTTTTGTTCAAGATGACTTGCAAATTGAATTTGGCTATTTAATTTGACTAAATCTTAAATATCTCATAGTCAACTATGTAACCAGAGCCCCTCAAAAAAAAAAAAAAAAAAAAACTATGTAACCAGAGTGCATGAGACTAGCGAAAAATAAAATATAACACGATAAAAGTTACATATGAACACTTTGGAAAATCTAATATAACACCAACTTTAAACACAAGTACTATAATAATGTCTTTTTCAGATATTTCCGTAAGATGGGGACATATTCGAGGAGCCAATGAAAGATTAATTCCTAATCAACTGAATTCTTTTTAATCACTCTTACAGACCTATCAGACGTTGAACAAGATTAAAAGAAATGTAATTAAGTATCACTGCAGAATAATAATACATCATAACATTAGTCTAATTACAAATGATTAAGCATCTTTTTAATTCAAAGGTGAAAATGAGAGGAGTTAAGAAACTTACTTGTTCCCTAAGGTTTGGTGAAGAGTCAGAATCATTTCTTCTTCTTGTGTGCTAAACATGCCTCGTTTCAATCCCGGTCTCAAGTAATTAATCCATCTTAATCTGCAGCTCTTTCCATTCCTCTGCAACCCTGAACAAGACAAGTTATTATATGTATAGCTGCCTCACAAGTCATAAGGCTACAATAAAATTGACATGAATAATCTCAATTTCGCAAGTCTTCTCGAAATAATCTCAACTTTGAATTATTTTCGGATAATACCAACTTTAGGAGGTACCTTCTCAAAATAATCCGAAGTATTAATTTTTTGTATATTATAGACCTAAGATGGATTAGTATAGGTAAAAAAAATTTAGCTTATTTTGAGATTGTCCCCTTAAAGATTAGAATTATTGTGAAATAATTCAAAGTTTGGATTATTTCGAAAAGACAAATAAAAGTTGGGATATTCATATCAATTTTTCGTTTATTATTTAATTTGCCTGTAATAGTTGTTGAAAGAGAATATTGTCCATCATGTCATGTTAATGTTAGTATGTTACGTAATTCGCAGTAAAAAAAAATGGGTATGCAGACCAACGAACGCAATTACATATGTTTGTTACATTACATGTATTGTTTCATGATGAAAAGTACTTTGCTTAACTCATACATACTACACAAATGGTTTTAAACTACGTTATTGGACTCTTCTTATCATCCCGAGGTATCAATTGTTAGATATAAAAAAACACACTGACATATATGTGGATACTAATGTTATGGACCAAAGAAACGGACGTACACTATTATCTCATACTTGTGTATCTTAACATAAGTACTACGTGTTTTTGTAACATAAATACTAAACACAATAACCACGCATATATACTATGTTATTTGGACTTTTCATTTTACCTCAAGTACTTATGTCGGGTTTTTGGACTTTCACATAGGTATAAACACTTTGTCATAAACGAGTTTGACAATTGAAAATATACTGGTGTAGAACAAAAGTACTCGAATCCAAGTAACGCATTTCATTTACGTGTTTATTATTAGAACAATGATATGTAAGAATAAGAGAAGGCAAGTTAATAAGTAAATCGATGAATGCAAAAAAGAAAGAAGAACCTGAATGAATATGGTTAGTTTCAGTTAGCATTTCTATCAAACTATTAACTTACCAGCGTTGAGAGGCACAGAACTCCAGCAACTAATGCCATACTGAAGAATATAGTCTTTCAGCCTTTGATCTTCTTCAGGTGACCATAATCCTTTTTTGTGCTTTTTTGTTGATTTTTCTGAAGATCTCAACCCCATTTTTGCAAATTAGTAAGAAAAACAAGCTGCTTAGGGTCAATAATGAAATAAAAGTGTAGGACAAGCAGCCCTTTTGCTTGGAATATGAAGCAAAGATGACTTAAAATACAGCCGCCCAAATTTTCTCTATTTTAAAAGGGAAAAAAAGATAATGAGATTATTGTATCTTAATTGTCATTTAGCACAAAGATAATAATCATGATTTTGCTTTTTTAAAAATTTCATTTAAATGAGTAAACAACAAAACAAATGCTACTTGTCTCTAGTTTGTTAAAAGCCATTGTTATAATCATTTTTGTGAATGTCTATATTTTTATAGGGGAGTAGGGGACTTTTGCCTTTAGAGTAATTTCTAATTGGCCCTTGGACCACAAAAACTTAGTCTTTGCTTAGGATTCCTTATACAATAGTAGTATAAGTTATTTAGTAAAAACAGAAAAAGGAATACAAAATTTAGCTGTAGAAATCAATTAAAAACTTGTTTTTCTTAGTTTAGATTCACTAATTAGCAACTTAATTATTGGAGAATCATAACAGTGATGGTTTTCAAGATGATGTCAGCACAACCGTAATTACTAGGATTAAAAAATATGACTCTTTACTAAAGTTTGTTTGATTAGAGACTGTGTACATTATTGGCTTACTGTCTATATTACTCGAATCCACGCACTCTTATTAGACACGAATACTACTAGTTCAAGTATCAAATTCGGCTATTTTGATATAGATTTCTATATATGATCCATATTGATGTATGAATTGTCTAAGTATTGAGTAACTGATACATATATTGAAGCCAATAAAAAGTGTGTAACATAGGCCATAGCCACATATGACGTAGGTGTTAGCTTAGGATAAAAAAAAAACTCTAGTTGGCTGAATTTTTAGTTGGTCAAACAAATATACGATAGTTATAGAATCAACTCATCAAGATAGAGTGACGTTACAAAGTGCCTCCACTAAATTCATGGGATAAAAATTTAGCCAAATATTCATACTATCGGACAGATTGATCATAAGTGCAATAAGAGCAGTACTTGTTATTTATAAATCAACTTGTGTATATGTGTGTTAAATCTTACTTTTTGTCCAAAAAAAATCAGTGATAACTGAAAAATAATAAAAATTGCATCAATTAGCATTATCTTTTTCCCCCCAAAAATGCAATTGAATATTTATAAGAATCCTTTTTTGTGTTGTTTAAGAACCAATTATCTATAAATCATCTTATTTATGTAATTAAGATACTTATCATTTATAAATCAATACCTATTTTTATTTTTTGAGGGGAATAAATCAATACCTATTTGTATATTTGTTAATTTGATGAAATTACACCATTATCCCTGGTCACTCAAGCTGAGAACTAGCTAGCTAATAGTGTGTTATCCTCCCTCGTGAAGTCGTGATAATATGGAAGGAAACAGGACAGCTACCCGGTATCTGACATGGGTTACTGTCATACTTAGGTAGTCAAATTCTGCTAGGGATGTTTTCTTTGTAGATAAATAGATTATATTTAATCTTATTTTTGAAGTTGATAAATTTAGAACAGTGGGTTCTATTTTTATCAGTAAAATCCGCAACTCCCTTGGGAGAGGAATGGAACCTAACCATTCCGAACTGGGCCTCAATCCGGATGTAGCCCGAAGGGTGAACCGGGTGCAAACACCAAAAAAAAAAAAAAATGAAGTTGGATCAATACTATAACCTTTGCCCTGTTGCGCAATTAATTTATATACTTGATCAAGATAAAGATGGCAGTCAATAACAACCTTTTGTTTCTTGAAGTGGTTATATATTCAAAAGACACCACATGTTGGACTACTAGTCTACTACAGAGTACAGATTACTGTATTTTTTGGTTCATACATAAATACATGTCTCTATACTCGTATATCTGTCGACGCACTTTTATGCTAGGTTGTACAGAGACGAATACTGGTACAGGTTTCGATTCGGGTATAAGAATGTAAAATAACAAATTTTAAAATTTTAGGAATAGGCAGACGTACCCATATAGGCATACAGGATATGTATCGTATCGGGTACGTGACATAGCAGAAGTGCTCGTTTAAGGTAACTATTTTTAGGAATTCTTGTGGGGATTTAAGTACTATAAGCGGAATTTCATGAATCATATTCATAAGCACTTAAAACAAGATCACATACATATACAATCAAGGATCACATAATTGTTAAGAATTAGCCTTTGAAGCTTGATTTACACGAAATTTGTTACAATCCGGAGATAGAACCGCAAATGTGATTCATCTACTTGGTCCACCATTCCGGATCAACGTTCCAGCAATGCTAGTTGGAAGGAAGAATATTTTTCTTCTATTTCTTGGAGTTAACCGTGACTTTTCAAAGAATAAGAGAGAGAAGAATATTGAAAGAGATCTTGTATCTTATCCTTGTGATTACTTGTACAAGTATATTTAGCTAGGTTAGAAATCTCCTTCCTCTCCCCTCTTGGCCGGCCACCCTAGAGCCCTTTCGGACTCTAGGTTTTTCTTTTATTGATCCAAATAATTATGTGTGACCTAATATGATCCGTTTAATTGGGCTCTGGATTTATAATTTACTAACACGGAGTTCTATAGCATTCTCTAGCAAGACGTATAGACGATACAATTTAATAAATTTATTATCTCCATAATACGATCCATATTATATTTAGTAATTGCATTAAAGTCGATGACATAATTCCTTTTAATTTCATCTTATATATTCCAGTGTTTTAATACCCCATAGTTGCATCTCTTCAGAAAAGAACCTCATACTTAAAAGTAAAAACCTCATGAAGATTTTCCTTATCAACCCTGCACCGTATTTTTTTCTTGGATCATATATAAGTCTCTGCAAGTACAAGACTAGGTCAGTAGGTCACCATCTGGAAAGAATATAGATACAAAAATGTTATTAAGATTGGAATCCTAAAATTAGTAAAATAGTTATAATTATGCTACAACTTAGTAAAAACTAATATTAAGAATTTCTGCACATTAATATTAACTTGTTTCATTCTCAAAATGATGATAGTAGTTTAATCTCTATTATATAAGTGAAAGGGGAGAGAAAGATAATGCCCCCCTTAAAAAAAGTCTGATATACTCTTAATGCATTTGAATTGCTATATACTACCTCTATATTTTTTTAATTGCATCATTTAATTTTGTGCCACTATTTATCAACTAAGTTTGTTAAACTATCTCACATTATTATATAAGAAACAACATAGTCAAGTGGAGTCTTGTTAGATTCATCTCAATGCGAAAATTCCAAATATCAAATTTTAATAATTTTTACTTATACCCAATATAAGAGATATTAACATTCAAATAATCGCCTCGGCAAATGTGAAAAAGCAAATGTTGCGACTAAAAAATACAGAATATCTTTTTTCTTCCTACTTGCCATATATATAATTGTAGCATCGTAAAATCATATTAAGATCCTACCATGTGAATTTTTATAATTGGGTAGGATCGAAAGATCTTACAAAATTAAGATCCCGTACAGGATCGAACATATAAGGTCCTTATGGATCGTAAGAATCATAGGATAGTAAGATCTGGATCGAAATTTTAATGACCATGAGACATTTGGGTCGGGTTAGAAGTACGCCTAGGGGTGATAATGAGCCTGACAAGCTCGCGAGTAGCTCGGGCTCGGCTCGGTCAAAGCTCGGCTCGTTGAAGCTCGGCTCGAGCTCGGCTCGGCTCGAGACTTAAACGAGCCGAGCCGAGCTAGGCAAAGCTCGGCTCATAAAGCTCGTGAGCAGCTCGTTTATTATTTTATATTAAAAAATATTATATTTAAAAAAATATTTTATATTAAAAAAAATTTAATACTAATTTATATTTTAATTTAGATTACAAATTATATATTTTAATTTGTGATCCAACTTCACCTCTACTCCACTAGGCACTAAAGTCCCACATTGGTTAAGAAAACAAGGATCAACCTTATTCTTTTTATAAATAGCTACTATTCCTTACTTCAACTTAAAGTTTAATTTTGTATCTCCTGTTGGTTGAAAAACAAAAACTATACTTTAATTTATTTTCTTCATAGAGGAAATAAAGTATAATTTTAAATAGTTGATTATTTAATACTTAAAATATTTGATAATTTTTTCTTTAACAAAACATGGAGTCCCACATTGAAATTTTAACAAGCTAGGAGGGATTCAAGTTATAAAAGCATATGTAAACAAAACAAGGGTATAATGAGTTTTTTTTCTTAACAAAACATGGAGTCCCACATTAAATTTTAGCAATGCTAAGAGGGATTCCAAGTTATATAAGCATATGTAGAATGAGTTTGTTTATCTTAAACAAAACTAAAGTTCCACATTGAAATGGGGATAGTGAGTTTGTTTTTCTTTAACAAACCATGAAGTCCCACATTGAAATCTTAGCAATGCTAAGAGGGAAATCAAGTTATAAAAGCATATGATGGGTGAGTGAACAAGCTCACCTACTTCGAGCCAAGCCGAGCTCATTAGTCGAGCCTAAATGAGCTCGCGAGCCGATCCTAAACGAGCTCGCAAGCCGAGCCTAAACGAGCTCGCGAGCCGAGCTCGAGCCCCAAATTTCCATCACGAGCCGAGCTCGAGCTCGGCTCTCCCAAGCTCGGCGAGCTCACGAGCCGAGCCGAGCCTGAGAAATTTTAAACGAGCTCGAGCCGAGCCTAGTGCTATTCAGGCTCGGCTCGCTCGATAAGCACCCCCTAAGTACGCCTATAATACAAAATTAATTAAATATAGTAAGTAGTAACTTTTTTTTGGGCCCCTTTGGGATCCCATTGATAAGATGAAGGACCATGCTTCAGGCTAGTGTCAACGTGATTAAAAATGACTGTTACTATATATAATCAATTCAATAAAAGATCTTGTAAGCATTTCATCATGCTTGATAATTTTATCAAAAATCTTAAAAAAGGAAACGAATAGACTTACGCATAGATAAGTCGTACACTATATCCCAAAGACTTTTCAAGTCCAAATTTTTCTTGTCGTCTTTGCAAAGCTAATACCTCTAATCATACAATATTAAAGAAAAACATTACTACAAATGAACTACAAAATAATGAAACTTTAAAATAAAGATAATACATATATGTCTAATGCCTTCACATAGGAAGGAATATATTCATGTCATTTCTACATTTTTGATGAGTAATTCATTTGTAAAGCAGATTTATAAAGATACAAGGTATGTAAATATCTTAGTTGTTTATGTGCCTTGCTAAAATAATACTCCCTCCGTCTTTTTTTATTTGCTACAAGCACTTTTTCACAAAGACCAAGGAGGGAGTGGGGACCATTGACATAAATGGAATTAATAAAAAAGCAAATAGGTAAATTGTGGGACCTATGTTTATATATGGAAACATTTACAAAATCAAGAAGGAGTGATGGAAATTTGTAAATAAAGTGGGACCTATGTACTATATATGAAAATATTTGCAAATGTAGCAAATAAATTGAAACACCCCTAAATGGCAAAATGTAGCAAATAAAAAAAGACGGAGGGAGTAATATTATTAGAAGTACAAAAAGAAATTTGATAGGGAAAGGAAAAGGATGTTGAAATATCTGATGTGATAGTTTACGTTTGTCAAACAATTTTTAGCTATCAGTGTATAATTTTACTTGCATGACTGGATACTTAGTTATAATTGGATTACACTCAAAAATCAAAATTAGTTGGCATAATGTTTGGTTGTGACACACTAACAGTAGTGAGTAAGAGAGAAGAAACAATGAATGTACTGTTTTTTATTTATTTACTAATTTACTATTATTATTGAAGTATGAGGAAAAACAGTTGGGTAAACATCACCATATTTATTTACGCGAGATAAAAGTAATGATTTTTCTTTCTATCTTATTTATGAAAATATTGACTATTATTCTATACTTCTAGTTACACAATCATGCTCCGATTGCCACAGCGGTAGATATAGAGATTTTAATAATACACCTTAACGACCAATGGTTAACAATGGCTCTGATGGGCGGTTTTGCTAGAATAGGCATTTTTTGATATAATATCCATAAAAAAATACATAAAAATATTGTAAAATTAATTTTTCTATAAAAATTATTTAAAACCCGAAAAAGAAACTTATTCGTGATTTGGACTAAAAATCAAAATTTTAAAAAATGCGGACCAAATTTTTTTTTTGGTCTGGACCAAAAATCAAATATTCAAAAAACTTGGACCTAATTAGGGCCTTAATATGTAAGTTTGCCCTTTGGCTTCCAAAATCTCATAAACGGGCCTGGCTTCAGCACCTATCACAAATGAGTCAGCCCGGTTACACAGGTCAACGCTTGAGAGTAGGAGGATTAAGGGAATCCTTACCCACAAGCACAAATAGGTAGTGGGCTCGAACTTGTGAACTCAAAGTTACAAGATAAGTTCCCCACCAACTCTACTAAGCAAGCTTGGTCATAGTAAGTAGTAACTTAATTACTAGTGACGAGCTAAATGCAAGAGTAAATACAATAGAAGTAACCTGTTAAAATACAAGTGTATGATATTATTACGTTTTCTGATGATAACTTCGTATTGTATTAAAAGAGATTAACGCCATGTTTTTTTGGACTTAGGGACTAGGGTCTGTTCTCCCCAACTTATTTTCAGTTCAATTCAGCTGTTTTATGCCGAAGAGAACAAGCCCTTAAGTTCAGTTCAGTCAAAATAAATTTAGTTTAGTTCAGTTAGAATAAGTTTAAAAGAACAGGGTTTAAGAACATAGAAGACTTGGAACAAAAATTATTTTCCTATGTTTCTATAGAGCTGTACCTCGCTCACTGAAATGATGAATCATACTTAAAGTTCTACAATAATTGAAAGATATTATATCGTTGTTGTGATTGTGATTAATAAATAAAACAAAGACTTGATGCAATGTAAAATATGTCATCATAGTTATAATTACCATGAATCAGCTAATCTAGTCTGTAATACTCCCTCCGTCCCATAATATAGTGCTTGCATTCCTCTTTGGGTGTCCCAAAATGTTGTGCCTATTTCTTTCTTATCAATTTGTTTGGACTAAATTATCCTTCATTTCTACATAAAACTTTCCAAAATACCCCTACTTTCTTTTAAAATATGTGCCCCTATTAATTGTTTTACACCATTCCAAGGTATATTTATTGCTCTTTCATTTTAGTTTAAAGGAAAAAGAAGAAAAAAAACTAGTTCCAAAACAAAAACACCCAATAAACATTTACTTAAATATATATTTTTGTGAAATCCTAAAACTCTTTCCATTTTTCTTAATTCTTGTGAAAAATGAGAAGTGAGCACTATATTATGGGACGGAAGGAGTACTAATCATAGAAAACCGACAATGAATACATTAGCCTCGTGTAAATGAAACCATTTGGTTTTCTAACGAACTGGTGAATGACAGGTTCACAAAATTTTATTTTCCAAATGACAACTACGAGTACAATATTTTTCTGATGAAACTTCCTGACAAACTCTACATTATCATTACTGTATTAAACAACGAGGGGGAAGAAGAGGAAACATCATTATGAAAGCAACCCTGCAATATTTATATTCTACACAAACATAAGTGTTGTTTAAATATTTTTGGTTAAAATACCGCCTACTTTTAAATTAAAATGAATCATTGTTCCGGGTAATACCTTGTGCTATTGCGTATAATTCGTTTATAATTTTTTTATGAAATTAATTGAATTACATGTCCCCATATCAGCGTATACATATCAGAGTTTACAAATATTACAATGTAACAAAGTTAATTTGATATTTTACTATTATTTTAAATGAAAACTTGATAGGTAAAATAACTTGTAACATGAAAATATATTAGTATATTACTCATTTACTATCATTAAGTTGTATTCAAGTCCAATATTGAGAAGAGAACGTCTATTTAATAATTTGTATATTTTCAAATTTTCTTTTTGCTATCATTAAAAGAAATTGTTCTTGTAGCAAAGAGCACATGAAAAAATGGTAAAGCAAATTATAATTTTTTTTATTTATGGGAAAAGCAAATGATTTATATATTGAAGATATTAGATATGATATGTAGTATTAGCTTCCCTCGTCTTCTATTAAAATCATCAAGTCTTGCTTGTGCTTAGTTAGAAAACAAAAATGTCATATTTTGGACAAAACGCTATCTAGTATTTTATGGTGATCAAGCCAAAACAAGCCAACGAGGTACTAAACATCACAATTATTCTCTTTGCTGAGAGCCTGAGATAAATGCCAAATTTTTATGGGCCCATAATTATTGTGAAAATTTTTTAACAGGAAATCATCAGTATAACTTGTTAAGTGAGAAAACTTCCGGTTCTCTCTCTAGTTTTCTAGAGAGAGTTTGTTCCCTCTAGGTTTTTTCTTGAGAGGGTTTCTTCCTAGCCTCCACGGTTAGGATTTTCACTTTTTTAAAGCTTTCTCCTTCCTTCTTTCTTTCTCTTCTTCTTCTTTCATCCTTTTCTTAGGGGCTACCACTGGTGTCTTAACCAGTGGTAAGCCCCGAAAAATCCTATATATTTGCTTTCAATAAAAGTTCCCATCTATTAGATGGTGATGTTTTCTAGTATGTTGATTGTGTTGGTTTTTGAAGAATTAGGGTTTCACAACTTCTGTAAAATTATGGAAGACTATTGGAGTACGTTCATCCCAAAATTTCCGCATCTGCAGATCGTATACTTAAGCAAAAGATTTTCAATGCAAATCTATTAAAAGGTGTGCATAAATAACAGTTTAAATTGCATAGTATAGGGTTTGATCCCAAGACCTCAAGTACATATACTAAAGTTTTAACCACTAGGCTAAATTTTATTTAGTGTTATTATCATAAAGTATTATATTAATAAATGAAATTTTTTCTTACGCAGAACATAGCCCGGGCCTAATAACTAGTTAACATTTAAAAGTAGCCAAAAGAACAAGAACAAAAAAAATTGGTTAATCATGCTTTTATTTAGGAAAGGGAAAAAACTATTACGAACACTTTCTAACATAATTCCTTAATCTACGTGCAAATTGCACACAAAAAAAACGAATTGTTGTTTATTTTAGGCTATTTTTTGCCTATTTTAGGTGAACTGCGAATTATATAGCAATTTATGTTACACTGCTCTAATTTAAGTCTCATCCATTCAACTGTTACTTAACTCAAATCAACAACTAATCTATACGAATATATTAAAAGACTTGCGCGACAATGTATACACGCCAAGTGTCACCTCTATTACTCCCTTAGAATTGTTCAATGTGTACATAAGTCATGTCAATTAACAAAAGTAAAATTAGCTTGCAACCAGATTTAAACCCATGACCTCTTGCTATTATACATAACACAATTACCATCTCAACCAACTTTTAATTATGCTTTAAGTGTCCACATTATTATATTTGTACTTTTTAAATGTTGATTTTCCTTAATATATATTAGTGGGAAAGGAAAAAAAATCATATCAAGTTTGAATAATAATACCAACTCGGGACAACACGCGAGCCCATTATACTAGTTATCATGTTAGACCCTGACATAAATCATTGTAAAACTAAGGTAGTAGTATCAGATGAACCAAATTTGAGAGAAGAAATGTTTTGTATCCTAATTGTCATCTTAACTTCGTTCACAAAAAAAAAAATGGAGCTGATTCCTTCACCAAAAATATGTTCACTTACAACCAATTACATTACATGCTACATGACTACATCGAAGAATACTACTCTACTATATTAGTGGATATACAAGACTTATTTACATAAGTCATAAATTAAGATTCTCTAATGTATTAAACTGCTTTCAGTTGATCTTATATTAATATATGCTTCCTAACAGAATACACATATCAATATTTCATTATATCAAGTACATAAATTGGTTTATCTTCCATATATTTACAGCATTTCTCCCTTACAGATGTACAGAAAGGATAATCATTATCTTGATGATCTCAACTACTACAAATAAAAAACATGATTAAGACTGATAAAGACATCTAAAATAATTAAGTTAATACTCATGATAATCTAGACTTAGTTGTTTACTTTATTACTTATTCAGCTGCGCCAAGTGTACGGATCTGACTTGATTCTTGGATCACGTAACACAGTTCATTGGTTACAACGATTGACTTGAGGAATAGTGGCAACTAACACTATAAGTTTATATCAACGACAACATAATATGCCATTGTAATGAGATGATGCATCATTTACTTCTAACTCTTCTGATAAAGAATAATGTGATACAGTTCAAATGTCAACTAAATGAGATAGCATAACTGCATAAGCAAGAACTCAATGGAACTTGGACAGCTTTGTTTCCCCCTAAAGAATACAGTAGTATATTCAACGTTGACACCAAAAGAATAACAAAAAAGAAATCTTAGTAAATCAACTCTGTGTTTTTACCTTATAAAATAAGTTTAACAAAGAGTAAATGTTAAAATGGTTGTTGGCTATTGAGTAACTGTTAGCTTGTTGAATGTTAATTGTCAAAGATTAGTTGTCTAAATAACTTCTCAAAGAATATGTGTAAAACTGGTTATTGAGTTAGTAAGTAAAACAAGACATGAGCTATTACTCCAAAAGCTGTCTATATTCAGAAAGCTATTTTTTTTTACTTTAATCACTAAAAGCTACCTTGAAATATTAATTTGCCAAATACCAATTTATATCTTAGTAATATTTGTGACCTGTTCCGGTATGAAATAAGTGGTAGGGTGTGAATCGGTATGTCCTTCGTAGGTAAGCCGGTTTAGTTTCCTGCAAAAGAGAACACGTAAGCTAACCCCGGGGGTTGATCCGAGGAACGCCCCTCCGATGCCTAAGTCAGTAATGGGTAAACCGGTAGCTCTCAAGTAGAGTATGATTGTGTTTGTGAACGTACCTTATGACTCAGATCAACGGGGTATTTATAGGAGCCGGTAAGAGTCATTGTTCAAGTAGGACTCTGCTCCTATTGGTTGGACGTAGGTATATTCCTTTGGGATATACTTTCATCTTCTATTGATATTTATCTTTAGGCCCGTAGGCGCATTTAGATATAGAAACTGGATCAAGCCTAGGCCCATAGATAATGGCCCAAGGAGGGATACCGTCTTGGTATCTTAATGAAACCGGTATGACGAAGTCAACGGTTCTGTAGTAAGTGTATTGACCATGACGATACATATCGGTCTAGGTGGACCGGTATGGAACTTAGTCAGCCCCCATACAGAACCACTAAACACTAATTTGCTAGATACCAATTTTTACCTTAGTAGTATTTGTTGACTTAGTCGAACCACTAAAAGCTATTCAAAAAGTTGTTGTCGAACGTACCAAAGAATTGAATTTAGAAATTTTATTTTAAGTAGGTAAATTATAGGTAACAAAATGAAGAGTCACACTTCATGAGTATAATTAATTCATTAAAGATAATTTCTTTGTAAAAGTAAAATTCTTGAGCTAACTTGATTTGTATTCTCTATAAAAATATAGTCTGGTGCGTGTATTTGTATACTAAACATAATTAGCAGAACAAATACTAAAGTTTTTTCCTTTGTCCCTAGAAAAATTCATACAGTACTTCTCATTATTGGATGTCCCAACAAGTTTCATATTTCTAGATTCAAGTAAAAATTTCCTCTTTTTATTCCCACACTTTCTTTATTTCCCCCTTGCTCTATCTGATAGTCTTATCCGGAAAAAACTTGGTTAACCCACCAGGTAGACTACCCACCCCATAATATAAGGTTATGGTAATTATGATAGTGGAATTCAACTAGACTTAAATACAAATATTTTAATTATCTATTAGTAGCGGGTAGTCTACCCGGTGGGTAGATGTAGCAATGTCCGTCTTATCCTCTATATATAGGCACAAAGGGTGTATGAAATAATAGACCTAATCTGAATAGAAAATCATGAAAATAGAATAATTCTCAAGCGGCTTCTTTCATCACAATTCACAAGGATGCAAGTCAAGGGTTTGTGAGTTATCAATTATCATGGAACTTCAATTTGCCCACATAAAAAACTTTGGAATTGTTGTTGTTTAGTTGAGTGAGGCCATCTGTGCCTTGCATGCCAAAGAATAATGAGGATGTGAAAAACTCGTGATATTACACATTTCAATGGTTGTAGTTTGCGCAAACATAGGAAGTTTTACTCTCCTTAAGATTGCAATTCAAATAATAATTCCCAAAAATATGTGATGTTTGGTTGACTAAGCTACTTTCTTAAGTTGCACTTTTTGTATTATCAAACAACACGAGTTACATACAAATTACTTACAAACTCCGCTATTTTTTTATGTCAAACAAACAACCACTCAAAAAAGCTACTATTGTAGCTAGTGCATTGGAAACTCTGATAATTTCCCCCCGCTCTCTCCTAAAACCCAGTTACGATTCATTACAACCCATATGATTGGGAATAAAATTTAAGTTCAAGACCACAAAAAAAATCTACTTGCCTAACTAAAACGGGTAGAAACTAGGACTGTCTTGTATACCCTTAATAGCGAAAGGGTAGTTAGATCAAGGGCACTAGTCACTACTGACATAGTGACATTTACCTTGGTTGTCTTAAGGGTTACGCAAATGGCCAGACCCACAACAAAAACGTAGACGATATAACAACAGCTATTAGCTACAACATGTTGCTTATAATTGCATGGTGTTTCTCTCAAGAGTATAATACAACAAAAGAACATAAGTAGCAACACCAAATATGTCTCTAATCTATGATTTCAATCGAATAGTAGGGGTTGTTATACTCACAAGTCATTAGAGTAATGGTCAACAGATGAATCTTCATTATCCAAAAATGTCTCAATAATTTCTTCTTGTGTTAAATCAGTGAAGTAACCCTTTCCAGCAACCATACCTTCTTCCCGTGCAAGGCGCTCAACTTCAACCTGAACTTTATCTCCTCCAACCTTGCTCGGATCCAGCAAATTGCAAGCGACCTCAATGGTCCCGTCACCATGAGCAAGCGCCATAGCTTGCACTGATGGAAGCCCACCTCCTCTTTCACCAATGACTTTAGCAATTCTACGTACAGCTGAAATATTAGTTGAGAAGATTGGGACGTTGTAGTTGTCCACCCATCTTGTACTCCCTATTACTATAACGCCCTTAGACGGATCAACTTGACTTGGCCCTTCATCGGGGCAAATTGGTAAATTCTCTGAATTCGGACCCCCAGCCCATATATTTCCTCGAGTGTTGGGCATAAAGTAGCCAAGCTCTCTTCTTATTGAATCAAGAGTCCGTCCTTTCTCATGTGCTGCTCCATATAGAAAGATAGGAACTGCATATTTAACATACTAAAAGCATAAGAAAGGCACAAGATTCTCCAGAAGACCTTTAAATAAAAGACCAAACAAGAGTCCACTTGTTTCTCACTTTCTTGTGAGGTAGCAGCAACTAGCTGTGCGTTCAATCTAGTAGCTAAAAAAGTTGATTCTCTTTGCGATTGTAGGTTCGGTCTGCATATGCAAACCCGATACCTCGCCACAGAAGGTGGCCTTATGCCAATTAGGTCAATTATTTTCAGGTAGTGTCAGCAGCACATATAACAGTAACACAAGAGTCCGGTTATAAGAATAGTTCCAATGTTACTATCCACCAAACCATGAAGGATAATTTATATCTAAGAGTAGTTAGATACAAGAAGCTTAAGAATCATCACAACTGTAGCAAAGAGTCTCGAAAAGGAACTTTTTAGCTTTAGCCCGTGTTTTAGAAAAAACTACAAGTAACATGATAAAAAAAATCATGCTCTAGAAAGATTTGATTAGTTTCAGATGACAGTTGCTTTAAACAATAGCGCTCCCTTGGCCTTTGCCCCCTAACCCATAGCCTCTATGTATTAATCTGAAATATCGTAATTATCCCTTTGCAATGCCTCTTGGCTCTTGCAATGCGTACAACTAACAAATTATGAAAACAACTTACGGGAACAAGAGCTTCAGCATACAACTTACAAGGTATAAAAACAAATTCAAACAACTTATCTGAAATGAACCTTAGAATCCAATATTCCAGGGGGACAAAAAAACATAACTGAACACTAGTGAAGCCCGCCATGTAAACACTCAAAGTTGCTTATTTCATCCACAAGATCATCATGCAAGCATTAAGACTAATATGAAAGTAGCATCAACAGCACCCATGCAGGATCATATTTAAGGAAGTTGACAATCACAGCACCAGAAACTCAAACAAGTCCATTTCCTATTCAAGCAATGAAGTGCGTTCCCACACTTTTACTCCTAGGTCTAACGTGCTATGTAAAGTATACAAACCTTCAAGCTTGGTGCCAATATCTCTGGCCAAGGACCTTGCAATATTGGCTGTTTGCTCCAAAGTAGCATTGGCCAATGGGTGAAGGCATATGTGATCAACAACTCCAAGACGAGGATGGCTTCCACTATGCACATTAAAGTCAATTGCTTTGTAAGCAGATTCAACCATTGCAAATGGAGCATCTTTTAGAGGGGAAAAACCTGAAGGCAACTTGGGAGGTAGCTTAGAGACAAGAGTATAACCAACTCTATTATAAGTTTCATCTTCAAACTTATTGATAAGTCTAGCTTCATGGAAAAGCTTGGCAGCTCTTTCGATAGACTCAAGGGCAGCTTTGTTGCGGCTTTCTGATATGTATAACTTGCAACAAGCAAGCGTCATTTTTAGCATTCTATATTTTTCCACTAATCTTCCCGATCTACAGGAAAGATAAATGCCAAAATTAGCTTTGCAACTGCCATATATAGATCGCGCTCACACAAGCTAATAACGACCACAAAGTCTGCATATCTAATATCTTTATCAGCAATCAGCAGATGTCATATCAGGCAGGCTCCATCTTGGATATAGTGAAATACACATTATTACATCAATAATTATGTAAAAAATTAACGGATCTGCTGTATAATGAACCCTTAACTTGGTACATCATAATCGAAAAGCCAAAGAATACTAAATTAATATTTTTAATGACCCACCAGAGGTTTGGTATCAAATCTATGGTAAGAACAATTTGAGCAAATAAGACATCTATATAAGGAATCCCCTGTGCTACTATAGTTGCAATGCTCATCAAAACTCATCCCAGCAAAAGCTATAAGATTTTCACCTCATAAACCAAAGAACTTAAGTACTTGAAAAGGTTCGAACTTCTCAAAACAAATACTGATGGAGAATGTAAAATCATCAGAGACAATCTCCATACATCATAGTTCTTCTGTATAAATCCATTAACTTACAGAATCTAAACCTTTCTCTGTAGGCATCAAACCACACAAATTGTACTGCTCCATGTGCTTCTAAGTAAGGGTTATTTATAGAAACTTTATTTTCTTTCAAGCTAAGCACTGTTCTACAATTCAATACAGATGTAAAGTTCCTATTGTTTATATAAAAAAGTCCACTGATCCCACCTTACTGAACCCTCAAGATCACATAGTCTCAGCCCCAGCAATACGAGAGGGTAGCCACAACCACAAGGCTATACTTATAAGAAAGAAAGAATAATTAAAAGAAAACCTAAGCATCATAATCCAACTTCAGTGACCTACTACGCCTTCCTTAAGCCTGAAACTTAATAATCATGAGCATCAGACATTTTAGGGTACCCCTTGTATTCCAATTTAACTCCTAAAGTAGCACAAATAGCCTTAAACTTCAACCTAAGCTCTTTCAAAATGTCATCTTTGCTCTCATCTTCATGATCCATATATGGATACTTCTTAAGCAACTCTTGAATTTGATGTATACTCTTTTGGATCCGTGCAGAGAAGAAACTGGGTTCAATTCGAACCACTGAGATCCAAACATCAATGAGACCGCGGTAAAACCCAAGCTCTTCACCAGACTCAAACCCGTGTTTTAAACCCACTTCAGAGCCCTCTTGCTTGCCCAAGACAAGCCCATCTTTATAGCCATCTTTGTAACCTTCTTTAATGTGGCATTCTTCCAAGTTTATAGAAGAACTGAAAATATCTTCATCAATAGTGTTGTTGTTGCTCGAAATTTGGGTCTTTGGTGGTCCGATTCGTTGAGGATCAAGACAGGTTTCAAATATATCCATTGGATTTGAGAGGGAATAATAATGAAGGAGAGACAGGGGGTACCTGTTTGTTCTAGAGGTACAAGGAAATGTAGGTCGAAGATTGTGTAGAGAGAAGCAGACGAACGTATTTCTTGAGGAGGATCAAAATAAAAAAACCTGTGCAACAAAGAGAATAATATAATCATCAAGCAAGGGAATTGTAATAATAGTAAATGCAATTACCAACAGTTCATGATCCTTAGTAGCTTAAGTTTGTTATAGACATGCTGAACTTTGTGCAAAATATTAGCTATGGATTCCATATTTCCATGTATCCATAGCTAAATTTAGCAAGTGATGATATGCGCCAGTAGCTAATTTTAGCATCATAGGTATAAAGATTGTGGATTATTATGCTTCAAAAATATCAGTTACTTCCCCTCAAAAAAAAAAAAAAAAATATCAGTTACTTTTTTGTGTATTGCTCATCTTGGGTGCACATAACAGATATTGTACACCGTTTTGTGTTTCTAGCAGGTAAGCATGTTAAAGTTACTGTTCTATGTATTTGAGTGACTCTCTTAAAAGGAGTACTCAAAGCACTAGAGCACAGTGGCTTTAACAGTGGAAGGGGCAACTTCCGCAAAAGTTAACCTCGTGCAAATTAACAATTATAATGCACCAAGCACATATGAGATTCAGTCTTTTGGTGTAACAATATTGAGGCTAAATCTACTAATAGTATCTTTGATCACATCAAATCTGTGTCAATAATCAATATGAATTAACTAGCTGTAAAAAGACCTCCTGCACACTCATGGTGATATAGATGAAACCGAAAGATAAAAATTCATACATGTAGTCAGTGGCGGATCCAAAATTTCGGCAGGGGAGTGGCGTAAATTTATTATACTATTACAACCTCAAAGTACTTTACTAAAAGAATTACAATTGTTCACAACAAGTTCTCATTTTTTCGAACCGATTTACAATTTTGCTTCAACTTTTACCTCCAAAAACAAATCTTTAGCAAGATATGTAACTAACCTATCATTCAACAACTCATCTCTTGATTTTCAACTTGGTTGAATTGTAAACAAAAATGGATTTGAATCAACTTAATTTCCATCACATGTTCCATTTGAGGAAAAAAAAAGGCTTGAGACATATAAATTCCTCTCTTGTTTTCTCTTCATGGTTCTAAAATACATTTATACACATAGTACAAGAATTTACTAATTAATTCAACTGGTACTTTCTTACTCCTATGAACATTGTCAATCTCTAATCGAACACTAGAACACACAAAAAAAAAAACTTGAACAACTCACCTCACACAATCACAATTCACAAAGTCATCAACCATTCGCACAAAATTAATATCCTTGTTCAAAATCCATAAAATAACGTTGTAATTATTGAGGTGGGTAATTAATTTTAGCCATAATCATCACAAACTAAAAACAAAATTGGACTATAAAAGTAGAAAACAATACAAAAATTCAGTCTATTAAACCAGAAAATACCCCTATGAGATCAAAGAAAGACTAACCAAGATATTAAATAGACACAACAATGGTGCGATAACAGTCGGAAAAGCAGTCGGTGAACAGAGAGACAGAGGAGAGAGAACGGTGAACCAAGGGTCAGGGTTCAATCTTCAGATTAATCTTCTTCTTTTTTTTCTTTTTTTTTTAAATAAAATTATCCTACTTTTCTCTCTTTATATATGTTGAGAGATCTGCGGAAATGTTGGAGTTGAGTATTAGTCCGGTAGAGGTGGGCATGGGCTGGGCCGGCACGTGGGGCGGGTCGACCCTCACGATTTGGGCCCGGCCAGGCCCGAGCCCGTTCGAGGTCCGTCCCAGTCCGTTTTTTGCTACATGGGCCGCGGGCCTGTCACGGTCAAGAAATTTTATTTCCTGCGGGCCGAACGCTCCTTTCCTTTGTTTTTTAGCCTAAAACTGTCAAAAATACAAAAATAAAACATAAAACATGGGTCAGGCCCGCAGGAAGCACGAGCTCGGCTCGTGGGCTTGGGCCGAGCCGTGGACAAATTTTTAAAATTTCAAGCGCGGCCCACCATTTACCCAAGCGCGGCCCATGCCCACCTTTAATTACTCGTAGAACCTACTGCACAGCGTGGTTGGATTCTCTAAAATTCTAACATAAGTCTACAAGTTAAAATTTGACCAATGTTGATTATTGGATAAAAATTAATGGCTCATATATTCTCTTTCCAATATTTTCCTCCCTCCTAATACTAAGAAGTCTTGTAGAGTTTTATTAAAACACTAGAGGATCCGGACTCAACCCCAACTCACTTGCCACTCGGACACAACAACCAAATTAGAGTTTGAGTAAATTTTCACTAGTTATTAGACTCGGGTTATGCCTCGGGTAAGAAAAACATTCATTTATTAATATTGTACTTTAAAATGATAACATTAAATATAACTTGGTATAGTAGTTAAAACTTTAATATATGAATTTGAGGTTATGGGATCAAAATCCACACTATGCAATTTCTATAAAAGAATTATTGTACATGAATTAAAACTCCCTAAGTAAAGCACTATGTAACACAAATCCTTGTTTAGGAACTCCTTTAGTATTTGCATAAAAGGAGATGATGTGCAACAAAATAATTGTTAGACGAAATAATGGCATTTAACACATGAAACAACAAACATCGAAAAATTAAAAGTTAATAATTTCTAAAAAGATTAAAGCTTAATAACCTTTAAAATTGTTCGTTGACAAAGTTGAATTTAAGGAATTTTAATTGTCACTCTCCTTGTTTACTTGTTCAATTGGCAAAGGTAATTTGATCATAGAAATCCAAAGAAGTATGATAATTCGTCCAACTTTTAGATGGATAACCAGTGAGTGTCTCGGACAATGTTTTGGGTTGTTGCTTTTTGTAATTTTGTCAAGTGAGTAAAAATTTACGTAATGACATGATAAATAATTGCATGATTTTTGAAAAATAAACCCTTAAAAGTTTGGGGATGAAAGCAAATAAGCAATAACTTAACTTTTTACAAGAAATTGAAGTAAGAGTTTATGTCTATAATAATCTCTTGTTGTTATCATAAAAATGTTAGTTTTCTAACTATTTGTGCAAATCTTTTAATGAGATATATTAATAAGACCTTATGATATCTTATTTTTGAAGTACTAAACAATGGTGTTATGTTGGATTCATGGTTAAAGTTCCACTTTTCATTTCAAAGATATATATTTTGCCAGCAAGTGTTTTGGGGTCAAGATGACTGTTATTTTAGTTTAAAATGAATAATAGGTCTCGTATTTTAAGTAGCTACTAGTTATTAGGCCCGGTCTCGTATTTTATTTATTAATATAATATTTTATGATAATAACACTAAATACAACTTAGTCTAGTGGTAAAGACTTTAGTATATGTACTTGAGGTCTCATGATCAAACCCTACACTACGCAATATCTAAAAAAAATTATTATACATGGAATACATGAACTAAGGTCTCGTTTGGTTGCACTTGGGAAGTTGATCTTCCCTTGATTTTTCACTTCCTAGGAAGTAAACGAAATTGTTTGGTAGACTATGAGAAGATGGAATGGAAAGTGGCACTTACCTAGGGAGAACTAGGTAAGCAAGCAACTTCCCTCATTGTGTGGGAAGTAGAACTTCCTAGGAAGTTCCACTTCCTATGCTCTAGTTAAACAAACATCTACTTATAATGTTGACTCTTAAAGTATGATTAAAAGTTGGTTGAGATGGTAATTGTGTCATGTATAATAGCAAGTGGTCATAGGTTCAAATCTTGTTGTAAGTTAATTTTACTTTCGTTAATTAACATGACTTATGTATACATAACTTCTTTTTTTTTGGAAGAGACCCTTATTTTCTTTATTAACGTGTGTATGTTCTCCACTTGTCCTCCTCTTTATTCTCTCTGTTTCATCATATAGTGTTTGTTTCTTTTTTACACGATCTCCAAGACGAAACTTTGACTTTTAATATTTTCAACCTCGTATTAACTAAAAAATATAAATGGTTGATTTATGAAAGTACACGTTGAGACAAATCTAACAATATCACATATGAGTAGGATCTTTTGTATATAATAATGAGAATAATTGATCAAGAATTTTAAAATTTGACTCACCAAAGATGAAACAGGCACCATATTATTATTATAGGACAAAGTGCGTATAAGTTAATTTTAGATGTATTTTTATGGTTATGAACAATCTACTTACGAATTGACAATTCTATTTTACTCAATATTTGAAAATTTTACTTTCATTTTATAGATTAACTATCTCCGTGAATTTTGTTTTAATATGTGTTTAGATCAATTTTTTTTTTTTTTTTTGAATGGGAACGAGGAAATTATCATTAGTAAAACGACATACGACATCTACAATCATATTAATCCTTACCTAAAAGATAATCTAAAATATCAATCTGAAAAATTGTCATCCACGCTACTAATGTAGACGCTTCGGAACCGCTGTCGTGATAGGGTATCACTCCAACCATAATCGATTTTAGATGGCTCAACATCGTTAAAGATTGATGTAGTAGTAACCTAAAATCTCAACTTCATCTCGATATTCTTGATTTTCAGCCGGAGAGTATGATTTCTCAAATCTGTAAAACGATGCTTCACCAGTTCCACAAATTTGCAAGCCAAAACTTCCAAATCTATATCCCTGGATCCATAAACGATAAATAAACAAAAAAAAAACAGGATTAATTGACCCACTACGAAAGAGGTGACTCTAAATTTCATGAAAAGAACAAAAGCCATCACACAAATGAGACTTCTTGAAACCATAAAAAAAACTTTGTTAAAATAACTTTGTTGTTTGACTTGTTTCTCTCACTAAAAAAAAGCTTTTTCAGTTGAAGTTTTTGAAGACCCGATCAACTATCAGTTACATCATTGTCCTATTCCTAACTATACACCCAAAATAAAAATAAAAAGTTTAACCCCCATTACAAATTATATGTCATGTATACCATTTTTGCATCTGGTATTATGTTTATTTCAAATTCTGAATGCAACTATATGCCAACAAATTAAATCAATGATAGATAACGCTAGAAACCAAACTATGCAAACAGAGTTTGGTAAAGACATTTTTTACAATGAAAGTTTTGTTTTACTTTAGATGTATAAAAACATAATTAAGATTTTTTTTTATAAAGGTAAGATAAAAAAATTATTAGGCTACCCTCCCTTTCGAGGGTAACACCTAATGCGTCGGATACAAGAATGGGAGAAAGGGAAGAATAATTACAGTATGAGATCTCATAAGATGAACAAACTAGGTGGCCAACATTAGCAATCCAGTCGGCTACTCTATTGACTTCTCTGAAGACATGTCGTACATGATAAGAGTGGAACTTTGAGAGTAATGATTGTGCAAACATAATTTTTGAATGTACAAATATACTTTTTTGATGTACAAATGAATTTATGGATATATGAGATACAAAATAAATACTCGTATGCTTGTGCAAACATAGTTTTTTGATGTTCAAACATTCTTTTTGGACGTACAAAAATTATCGTGGATGTTAAACTACAAAAAGATATTGGATGTGTAAACATAAAAGTAAAAAAAAGGACTATGGATCCGAAAATATATTTGTTAGATGTACAAACATAATTTGGATGTATCAAGAAATTTTGGATGTACAAACATAATATTTGGTTGTGTAAGATGCGATAACAAAATACAATCTAAACATGATTTTAAAATGTGCAAACATAATTTTTATATTGCATAAATACTATTTAGACTTTCACTTACCCTCCAAAACTCCAAAGTGAAAAGACAAAAATTACTTTAACCCTTTTGACGCCTTTTATATTTTGCAATTTGCATTTTATTAGAATTTAAAGATGTATCATGGAATAGATGTAATGAATTCAATTTTTCAAATTTCAATGATTCAATCATCATAAAATATTATAAACCTAACTTAGGAAAAAAAGATATTATATAATAACATACTGGACTAGATTCAGACTTCAGAAAAATTTCCGGACTGTACTTAGAAAAAATTCGAATCGAATTGCACTCAATTTCTCGATTTCAAAAAAACTTTAGACAGAATTTAAATTTGGTAAAATTCAATCCAATCCGATCTATTTACACCCTACCACCAACACCAACTAGCACAATAAAGAAAAACCACAAACAGACATGGAACCACAAACAGACAATACAACAGACATTTCTAAATTCCAATACTTTAGTTTAGGCCTCAATCTAAGGCAAAGTGTGCGTGGTTAGAAAGTACAAGAAACAAGAAGTTGTCTAAAACTCTAAAGTAGACGTAGTGACCCTCACGATGTTTCATGTTTCATGTTTCATGTTTCCTCCTTACTTCTTATTTCTTAATGCACCTCACGATCTCTCTTTTCTCTTTCTTGTTTCCCTCGCTCGTTTCGGATCACCACAAGTAACCTTTTCTCCATCACTTTTTTTCCATCTCTCTCTTTCTCTTTCTAATCAGTTAATCAACAACAACCCACAACAACAACAACAACAACAACAACAATACACAGCTAAGAAACCAAAAACAACTCTTCACTTCTCTCTTTTGACTTTCCTTCATCCTACATTTCTATCTTCTTCAATTTTCTTTCAGCCATTGTTTTTGTTTTTCTACAATTATTTAACCCTTTTTTCTTAGAGTGTAGTTGAGAAAGAAAAAAGGGTTAAATTCAGTACTCAAATTTGAGTACTTTTTATCATCTGGGTTTTTCTCTTTGATTAATTGTGAGAATTGGGTTAGTTTTTTTTTTGTGTGTGTGTGGTTAAAAGATGGGGTTTGATGAGCACAAGGAAGTTGGAGAGAAAAGTGGAGCAAAAAAAGAGATGATAAACACAGATAATGAAGAGTTAGATAAACTTGGAAGACAAATGAGTGATAATTCTCTTTATACAACTGACCATGAAGAAGAAGATTATGAGGGTAAAATTGAATTGGGTCCTCAATTTACCATTAAAGAGCAGTTAGAAAAAGACAAGGTCTTTTTGTTTTTTCCTTTATTTTACTTCCATTTTTAGAAGTACATTTTTGTTATGATTTGAAATGTTCATAATTGGTATGTTGTCAATTTGGGAATGCAGGATGATGAGAGTTTGAGGAAGTGGAAGGAACAACTTCTTGGTAGTGTTGATTTAACTGAAATTGGAGGTAATTTATCTTGTTCAGTTTTTCTCTGTTTTTTTTATTCATGTTGTGGTGCTTTGAATTGGAATTTTGTAAATTTTGCCTTGAATAATGATACTTTAATTATATCTTAGACTGGAACTTTTGGTCCAAATGGCAATGTTATTAGTATGTTCCATGATGCCTGTCCTACAATTTTTTGATGATTTCCTTTATCTTTTATGAGCTTGGTAAATGCAATCAATTTCCTCCTGATCTATGAGTAACATAATAATGGTTGGATATAACAAAATCGTTGCGGCAAGCTCAACAATGATTGAATCAATTGGAAGGGGTGGGGGTGGGAACTAGGTAAATGTGGCAATCTTGAGAATTGAAGAGCACATTTTTAGCTGGGGGTTTCTTATTGTTAATCAATTTAGTGAAGGATTACATCAGTTGATTGGGAATCGGATTAGTTTTGTTATTGTAGATACAATAGCTGCTTGCCATACGAAGCAATCTCTAAGCTTTGATTATTTCAAGCAAGATTGAGCCTAAGGAAAGGGAATCATTGAGTTATTGCTACACTTCAGTTTCTAGATGACCTGGTGCTTATATGTTGATGGAAGTTCTGTTACTCGAACTCTTTAAAACTTTTGGACTTCTTTTGGGTTTCTCCATGTCATTTAGACGTTTATGTGTTTCTCCTGTGAATATTTTGAGATAATATCAATGTACCTGTATATATTTAAGGTGTTTGGTTTGTTTCTAACACGACCAGACGGGTGTTAGAAGGAAAATTGAAGAGTCGGAGTACCAAAATGGCAAAAGCACACACCTTGCTAGTGTAATCTTTACTGCTGGTAATTAACTTAACGTTGAGAATTTGGTACCATGGTGTGTGCTTGAACTTTTTGGGTGACCGTGATTGGAAAAGGACAAGAGGTATATAGATGAGCAACTTTACTTTACTTTCCTTGTAATGCTGAATTATCCCTTACTGATGATTCTTTGAGTTCAAGGGTCCTATAATGAAGTTATGGTATTAGGCCCAGCTCTTTTAAGCTACTGCTCCAATGGATTACATGACATGTGGCATCTAACTTATCCCCGAGTTATGATTGATTCTTTTCGGGAAGGTTCAGTCCAACATGATGATTAGTTCCTCAACTATTAGTTTTAAAGTAACTGGATCTCCATGCCACACAATAGCATCTTCATCATTGCTAGCTAAGTGTATGAGGAAACTTTAAGCATTATGTTGTTTTCCTAGCAAAAAAAGTGGAAGATTCATTATTATAGAAGTTTCTTTGTTTACTTAAGCACAAATTATTCTGTTTTTACTGCATCGAAACTTTTGAATGCCTTGCACTTGTGTAACAAATCTGTTTAAGTTTATTGCAGAAGCTTTGGAACCGGAAGTGAAGATCCTAAGCCTTTCAATTCTCTCACCAGACAGACCCGACATCTTTCTTCCGATTCCAGAGGATGGAAAACCAAAATCACCATGGTTTACTTTGAAGGAAGGTAGCCGTTACAAATTGAGATTTACATTCCAGGTTAACCACAACATCGTACTTGGGCTCAAGTATGCTAACACTGTGTGGAAAACTGGCATGAAAGGTGTGCTTTTTCTTTTTAACAGTATCTCTTCATCTCGTTTAAAATATTGAAGATCAAAGATGGTGGAAAAGCTGGCTTTTAACTGATCTTATTTACAGTGGATAGCACAAAAGAGATGTTGGGAACTTTTAGTCCTCAACCAGAGTCATACACACACGAAATGCCAGAGGAGACTACCCCTTCTGGTTACTTTGCTCGTGGATCATACTCTGCAAGAACAAAGGTCAGTCTCATCCATTATATGATTTGTTGCTTGCTATTGTGTGCAGACTTTCGAGATGTCCCCGGTTTTAGTTGTTTGGCTCATATTTCTTACAACGGTTCATATTATAAGTCTTTATGTTATGGAGGGGAAAGGTAAAATCCTAGTGAGTCATTACATCCGTCAAGTTTACACTTATTCCTTTAGAGAACGATCAAGAATCAATTACCAATATCATCTATCTATACTATGAATTTAAATGCTGTACTCTTTCACAAGATTTTGTCACATGGCATTCGCCATTTGACAATGACATGGCAGCCGACAAGCCTTACAATGAGACTGATTTGGCACAAGTTCAAGTTGTTTTCTCTCAATAGTAGTTTGTCCCTTAAACTCACATCCTTTTGTTTCATATGATACACTTCAACCATCAAATCAGTAAACTAAAGTGATAGATCGAGAAAAAAATATATGCTAATAAGCAGAGTGTAACAGTGGTGAAGGTCTGAAGTATTAAACTCACACTTTATATATGCTACTTGACAATCAATTTAATACTCCAATATTTTTTCATATATTCGTCATTGTCATAATGATCGCCACAACTATGATATTGGGGATTTTTAGCAATTGGCTATTTGCTATTGCCGTTAGTTGTTGGTTGTTTTACTTTGCGGGTTTGACCAGCTGTTTGTATTGGCTGGTTATGTTGGGTGTTTGACTTGACTATATATAAAAGAGTATAATATGTCTTTGGTGCTGGCTATATAACACAAAATGAATGTAAAAGCCAAAAGGTAACATAAAAAGCTAGTAACAGCTGGCTTTTTAGCTACTCAAAAGCTATACCAAACATTTTTTTTGACTGTTTAACCAAATGAACAAGCTAAAAGTCAATGAAAAAGCCACCCAATCGCCATTTACCAAAACCCCTACTAACTAGCCGCCACAATTAACATGTCTAATTGTCCGCCGCCAACTTCCATCCCCATCATTATGCTTTATTAAACATGACAACGTATTAAAAATAACTATGATAAATTTAAAGTTACATTGAAAAAGTTATGTGCATCTCCACTTGGGGAAAGACTAGTTATATTTGGTGTCACTATTTTAGTTAAAATGGTTTTACTATCGGTAGTTTATCTATTTGTTCTATCTTTTTGAGAGAGGACAATTTTGAAAATCATGTAAGCTTTTGAAACATCGGTGGTCATATTTCAATTTGGAATCATCTTTTTTTACTTTAATGATCTGTCATTACTGTTAGAAGGGTACCCTCTTGCTTCTTTCTCTAATTATCTATTATTACTCAATAGTGAAAATAGCATTTCAATTAAAGATAAAGAAAGTTAATGCCTCCTTTAATTTCTCTTATTATCTATCATTACTCAATAGTGAAAATAACAATTTAAATAAAGTTAATCCCTCCCATCTTAACTTATTAGCTCTTAGTAAAATGTTTTTCAGATCACTCCTAGCTTTCAACTGGATCACTTTCTCTTCCCCTCCTCTTTCCACTATGCTTGTTCCCTGTCACTGCTTTCAGAATTTCAAAATTGTTACGGTCTTTAGCTCGGCAACCTTTCATTCTCTGGACCACATTGATGTTCACCACAGTCATGTGAAAGATATAAATTCATTCATCTTCATTAATAATTTTGATGTCCCAGTCTGCGGTACCGCACTCCCAATTTTGTTAAGCAGTATCTTTTTTTTCCCTTGTACTGAATTTAATTAGTTCATGCACTATGGACTTGACAAGAATACTTCTTGATGTGCGCTCTCTTAAGTGTTTATTGTTCTTCCTAAATTCTTCATGCACTATGGACTTTAACCGTGTTTATCCAATTTTTATATAAATTTCTTTTTGAACTTGTGAAATCTTATTAGATTCGTTTCAATATATGCTCTCAAAACATCAGTGGCTTACAATAAGAAACTAACACATTGGAGACCATGAAAAATAAAGTATGAAGAACAAGAACCAGATGGAGTGAATTGTAGCCTTTTCTAGAAACATGTTGCATTCGCGGAAAGTCACAGCACATCCGAATAAGTGACATGAATTGTATCTTCTCTTCTTATTTTGCAGTTTCTTGACGATGACAACAAATGCTACTTGGAGATCAATTACACATTCGACATTCGTAAAGATTGGCTTAGTACATGATTGGAGGAGTTAGGCGTGATCAAGTCTCTATGACCAAATTATATCTAACTCCTGGCCCCCAATTTATTCTCTCAAGATGAACATAGGTTCTCAAAGTTGTTATGGTCGCTCAATTTGTTTCCATTTCTTTTCCTTTTTCTCAAGCACATTATTTGGAAAAGAAAAAGAAAGAAAGAAACTCAGATATCTTCTTGTGTAATAGAAGTAGCTAACTTTGCTCAGTTTGCTGTTTTTGCACTATCTTGATTCTTGGACACTCAAAAGCATTATCAGTCTAATGGAAAATGTGTTAGTTTCTTACATTTTTTTGAAAAAAACTTTTCTGCTTTCTTTCTATCATAAGCAAGTTTAGCTTATCATTAATTATTTGGTATGGGTGACTTAAGGTTTACCATATGTTGAAAAAAAGAATGCCCAAGGCGCAATGGCTTTGACACCCTTTACTTGCTTTGCGAGGACAATGAAGCTAAAAATTTGTATATTTGACATAATCATATTATTAGTTGATCACGTCAAATGAGTAACTGACCATGTAATATGTATACTTCCTCCTCCGTTACTAAATAAGTGTTATATTTACTTTTTCACGTAACTCAGTGTGTATTTCAGATTATTAATATCTTTAATTGTCATAATTTAAAATTATAAAAAGTTGATATTTTAAAAGTTTACATTGAAACAAATCCAACAAAATTCCTTTTGACTATGTTTTTTCTTCATATAATAGCGCGAAAACGGGGTAAAGTTAATTGATGCATAATGTTAGTGTACTCAACGTAACACTTATTTAGGAACAGATGAAGTATTTAATTTCTCTGATTTCTTTAGATGCAAAATTTGCCTTTTTGACAGGTGAATTAACATAATCAAATGTTGTTTATGAATAACAAAGATAGTATATAGAATTTCTAATAACGTATATAAAAAAGCATTTTCAAAGACTATATGATGAGGTAATTGTTGTTACATACTTACATTTGTAGGATTAGCTATATATAATTTTTAGGGGTCAGTATAAAGTTTAAATGGGTTATTGATAATTCCACAAATATTTGAACGTATGATATACTACACAAGAGAAGAGATAGGTAGATTGTTTCAGTCTGATTGATCATCATCATAAATTGTTAGGATAAAGAGATTTAGGAGTATATCCTAACATAATTACAGTAGGTAATTGGGGTCATTGATAAGCATGATTACGGGTTAAAAATGGCTAGTGTTAATACACTGATAGGGTAACTAATATAGTTTTTACTAGGTTGTATTAAATATACTAAGAGCCTGTTTCGTTCAGCTTTGAAGAGTCTCAAGAAACTGAATAAGAAATAGACTCCATTATCAGATGTTTGGTACAATTTTCTCTGTTTCCATTCCTTTACCTTCCTCAATCCTACCCCCCCAATTTGATACCCCTCTGATCCTTGCGATAACAAATACCGTTAAAGAGAGGAAACATAAATTCACCTTTACAACTCCACTATGGGTCACCCAGTCATCTGATCAGCACAAGAATTTGAAGAAGAAAAACGGAACTGGAAAAAATGAACCTTGTGGGTCTGGAGAAGATGAAGCCAATTGATGAGAGAAAGGAAAAAAAATACAGTAGTGTGAGAGGCAGTGACGTATCTTGAAACTTTTGTTACTAGGGGGCCAAAAAAATTCACATTAACATATATGAAAGTCTAAAAACTATAACATACAAACATTATTTCTAGGTCCAAAGTAAACAAATAAATATATATTGTATAAAATATCAAAATAAACTAAGTTATAAATTAATGTTTATACCTGATAAATAATAATTGTTGGTACACAGACGAAATAAAGAAGTCAAAAGTCAAGGTTTAAGGTTTTAGATAGTATAAAGTTAAAGTAAATCGTGTGTAAGAAAAATTAAATAAAGATTTTTTTTTTTTGATTAGGAAATTAAGTCAGCCCAAAGGCTAACCCCTACAAGGCTACTAGCCTGTAGGAAACACCAAATCATTGGCTGATAAGGCATGCATAACATGCTAAGAAAATACCCCAGCATAATGTTGGGGGTAAGGATCGAACCTTGACTTTAGGAGCCAAGGGGGAGCGCTCTACCCACTTGAGCTAACTTCTATTCTTAAAAAGTAAATAAAGATAAAACAATGGTAACAATTATTAAATGAAAGAAAAAGAAAAACTAGCTAAAAAAAAAGGAAAATAAAGAAATGGCCTAATTACAGTTCACGTGATTTCAGAGGAGGAGAAAAACATCAACATTATTGTGGTCCCCCCGGTTCCCCAAATTTTCTTCTTTAAACAATGAATATTGGACTACATCAGACTCAATCATACATTTTCATATTTGGGCTAGATAGAATGCTGAAGCTCTATCTTTTTCTCAAAATCTTTTAAGGGCCAGATCCAGTCCTGTCCCTTTAAAGATCCGCCCCTGGTGAGAGGAGAGCGTGCGTGCGATGGAATGTTAAGAAAGAATTGGGGGTTTGTGGGCCTTGTTAAGTAAATGGTAAGCCAAACAAAATTAGCAAAAGAATGGATTGGGTTAAAATTCATTCCATTCCGTTTGTTTTTTGAGAGCCCAAACAAACGGGCCCTGATAATGATCCGCTGACATATAAGTATATAACGCAGTTAGCGATGCTAATCTCTTTGGCTGTCACTTTGGATCAATACTTGCATGACATTACTTTGAAGACTTTAAGCATGTAATATCTTGACGTTTGAGGAAAGTTTTGTGATGAATCTAGAACCAATTCACAATTGGATGGTTGATAGTCGAGCGATCCTTGGTTAAGCCCGACTACATTAGAAGAAACTCAACCAAATAACTTCAAACTCGGTCCACTTAGGCCTAGACGAGCTAATCAGACGTAATATATGCATATAAATTGGATAGTCGAAGTACTCGAAGACATCCAACTGACCAACTCCAACTGCTATAAGCTTTATACATTGATTGGTGCAAATTGGACGAGGTAGGAAAAACAGGCCACACTCGCACCAATAGTTTGAGCCCCGTTAGGCACATGTATGGGAAACTAGTGTCTTAGGGCCTGTTCTCTTTGGCATAAAAGAACTGAACTGAATTGAACTGAACTGAATTGAACTGAAATGAATAATGATATGTGAGAGTAAAAGAGCTGAATTGAACTGAACTGAATTGAACTGAAAATAAGCTTGGGAGAACAGGCCCTAAACTCTTACTTTTTTAACAAGGTTTGTCGTGGACTTACTCCCTCCGTCTTCTAATAGATTTTTCATTTCTCCTTTTCGCATGTACCAATGTATGTTTTGTAAACATTATAAAAATTTGTTTTTCGTAATGTACTAATGAGATGAAACAAATAAGATCTTAAATGACTACATTTTTTTCTTATATATATATATTGGAAAAAAAAATATTATGTCAAGAAGGGAGTATATTCTATCGAAGTTTCAATGTGGGATAAGTTAGTTTGCTTCTTTGAACAAATGCTCCTTTCAAACATCCATGAAAAGGAATAGGATATATAGAATATCCTTTCAAAGTATACTTACTCTTAACAGTTCTATTGGTCAATTTATCCATCATTTTTGTATTTTCGCCTTAATGTATTATTTAACCATTTTTCTTATCTCTATTATATAAGCCAAGAGAGGAGGTGTGGTGTCCTCTTTTGAAGTGACTAAAATACCCTTAATGATCTAATTAATGGATAGAAAAAAATTACAAAAGCAAATCATTTAAAAATTCTCATTCCAACTTGCCATTTAAAACAAGTTTAAAATGGTATATGCATCAAATACTTCAATCAAAAATTAAATGGACAAAATATTTATACCTTATAAAAAAAGATGGCATACATAACGTGCACATGAAAAGTCTGAACATTCACTACCTTTGATATTCTTTAATTCAGTTAAACCAACTCATTATTTTTGTTTTTTATGTTCAATATTCATTCACAAAAAATTAATGTTAACAATCACTCACAACCTTTTTATTTTTTTACATTAGCGAATTAATATATCTAAATTCATCTAACTGTATGTTGAATTTTTCACATTTAAGTTTAATCATAAATAAAGTACGAATGGAGTATCTAATAGAATAACAAATTTTGACATTAACGCACGCATCGCGTGCATATGAAGACTAGTTGTTAACTGATGGAAGAATTTATAAGCTGAGAGGATAAAGAAAAGGACATATGCATACTCGGTACTCCCAAATTCCAATTACATGTTCTTTTCATTAGACCTGAATGTTCCTGTCATCATATTTACATATCGTAATGTTATTTTCTATTGATTCGTTTCAATATATTTTTTTACTATTGTTTTTCTCCCAATTTGTTTTTAATCTAAACATTAAAAAAAACTTGTTGGGAAAAGAATATCCAACTAAAATTTTAATGGAGAGAGAGGTGCTATCTTAGTGGAGTATCATCCCGAATTTCAGGATATGTCCTGGGTGTGAATCCTCATCCCAACATAATGTTGAGGATTATTCTTGTGACGGCAGTGGACCTTCAGGTCTGTTGTCTTCTGGGTTGTTTAACCTTGTCTCCAGCTTCTGAGCTGGTATATGCCGCAGACTAGTCTTCTAGTAAGGGTTTAGTATTCGAGTCAATTATCTTTTCTAATTAAAAAAACTGAAATTTTAATGGACATAATATTTAGATTACTTACCACTGCTCAATCTAAGCATTGGAAGAAAAAGTTAACGTTTACTAAAAGAGATTGGTTTAGCATATCTTTTATTGAATAAATATTTCTTGAGCAACAGTTTTGTCTTTTTAAGCTTTTATAAGATCAAGACAAGAGTAATAATCTTGTAATTATTGAGTGAAACTATGCAATTACCGGTTTACCATTTCAAAGGGTAAAATTATCTTGTAATTATTGAGTGAAACACATTGACGTCGGCAAAATGTTTACCTTCTACTGCCAGAAACCCAGCAGATAGTACCGCCGACACCCTCATACAAGGAAACCTAATCATTTGGTTGGACCCACGATAATCACATGTCAAATTTCTAAGCAGTATTAATCCAAGCTACCATGAGTGTTAAAGGTAACTCTTGCTTGTTTGGTTCATTGAACTGGAATGGAATGATATGGATGTCCATACTAGAATGGTATGGTTCCAGTCATCCAGAATCTCATACTAGTTTCAAACTGTTTGGTTCAATCCTGTAATGGATTCAATGCCCATTTCTGCTGTTTAGTTCACATTTGGAATGGATTATGCATTCAGTTTTTTATTTTAATATAATTGTACCAACTATATGTATAAATAAAAAAGACAAAAATTTATATAAAAGAAGACATAAATTGAGAACAAGAAGACAGAAAAGCGAGAGAGAAAAGCGACGGCCGCAAGGAGTGCACCGTAGCGCAGCGGCAATGAGACAGTCGCAAGGAGTCGCCGGCGAAGTCGGAAGCAATTGGAGTAGGAAAAGCGAGAGAGAATGACTGATAACCGAGAGATTACCGTAGTGAAAGCAGCTACGAATAAGAAAAGCAAAGGAAAAATGCTGAAAAGAGGACTTCCACTACCAGCGCCGGTGCCGGCGCCGGGAGGAATACGCCGAGCAAGGGTGGTCGGCGACGGATGACTTCTCTTGTCTAGGGTTTAACTTCTCTCACCCTTCCACACAAATTAGGGTTTGAAACTTAAGGGGAATGGAGTTAGAAACTTAAGGGGGAGGAGAGATTGAGATTCTAGGGGTATGGGGTGGAGATAGATATCCTTGGGTATGAGACTCTACCCTAAATATGCCCAACCAAATAATGAAATGGATGTCATTCCATTAAAAACACCCCAACCAAATTGTTCTAAAAAAGATGAAGTATTGAGATTGATACATCTATTTATTGGATATATTATTCATTAGAAATAGATAATTAAAAAATAATAAAGTATGTTAAATTGTACTACACAAATTATTAATGTTTATTTCTATTGGATAGACAAAGTTTTTTCCATGACACAAGTGACTCACATCATTTAATTTAATTGTGCAATTTAGGGACTGTTCTCTTCGACATAAAACAACTGAGCTGAACGAAATTGAACTGAACTGATTGCAACCGAACTGAATTGAACCGAACTTATTGCAACTGAATTGAACTGAACTTATTGCAACCGAACTGAACTGAACTTATTGCAACTGAACTTAATTGAACTGAACTGAAATGAATCAAATTATAACTAAGAAATGATAGTTAGAGTTGAACTGAACTGAACTGAATTGAATTGAACTGAACCGAACTGATTGGAACTGAACAGAACTCAATTGAACTGAAAATAAGTTGGGGAGAACAGACCCTTACTTTTTTTACCTATCACGTGTTTTATACAATAAACCCTATTAAAAAAAAAAGATAAGAACGACTTGTATCATTTAACCTTGTGGGCTAATGCTTTTTTTCCAATTAATAACCACTTTTGGCTTGCGCCATGTGTTATTTTCAAGGCTTTGTTACAAGTCACAACATTATATTAGCTTATTTGCATTGCATGCTTACTTCATTCACCTTTTTAAATTTTATATTGGGATGGTAGATGTTGTAGCCTAAAGATCGATAGTTCTAAGTAGGACACGTGGATTCATCTGGATCGTCCACGTGTCCCTTGCTTATTGAAGAAAGTACATAACAAAAGGAGGATTACTGAAGTACAAATCCCAATTTGGAGAAGTAGCAACCCACCTTTCTGGCCTTATTTGTACTTGGGCCCAGAATCCCAAAAAGGCACCTGCATAAGGTTGGATGATGTGTGCTCTCCAATAAATGTTTGCCATGTGACATGATTTCATTGTTTAGCCAATCATGTGCTCCCAAATTAGGGTAACTTTAGGGTACAACAATTATCCCAAACACTATAAATAGTCCTTGAAATCAGGAGAAATGTACGTTTTTCATAGCAGTGTACTGTTACTATGTCATAATTCTCTCTATCTCTACTTTCTCTCTCTGAAAGTTTCCTTTACTACTCCTAATACTTGATTTAAGCTTCGGAAGGGGAAATACCACCCAAACCTCCAGGGTGAGTCCCTTTTTGCAGGTCCGGGAGTGGAGCTCAGGTTCGGGATATTTTGATCAAGGCATTGTTGCACAAGTCTCTAATAATGGAAGAACCTGTTGTGGGAATAACAGTATATTTACGAGTCTAGCACTACGTAACATTTGACGCCGTCCGTGGGGAGACGCAACAATGACTGATTGTCACTCGTCTAATGTAGCTAGAAACTGAAGTTTTGAAATTCGAGTAGAGGATACGGTGGATGACGAAAGGCCACCACGAGGAAGGGATAGGCCTCCGGCTGTTGTCAATCTCCCTGGACGAAGCCGCGAGCCTGTTATTCAGGAGAATCTTGAGCGTCCAGTGACAGCTGCCCATTTGAAAAACGTCTTGAATGACTTTCAGACTAAGATGGTTGTTGTTCAGGAGCAGATCAAGAGTAATATGCTGTTTTTCCAAATGAATCCAGATCCCGCTGCCGTTAATCTTCTAAAGGGACGTTCTCTGGAGGGTCTTCCATGACCAAGCAAGCCTCCTCGTCAGGAATTGTCTAAGAGGCTCACCAAAGGAAAGCAGTCGAAGGTTAGTGAGCAGTGAAAGAAGATGGACTGAAAGTTGGTAGTCCGAACTCAAGACAATATTCGTCCAAGTGGTCATAGAATGGAGATCGATGCTAGAGAGTATTTGGAAGCCAAAAAGGTTGCGGCTCTGCAACGTTCAGCCTCAGGATCCACTCCCTATTTAAGGGATCCTCCATTGAGGTTGTCGTCCAAGACTGAGGTAAGAAGTCTAGGACCCTCTGCTATTCAGCCAAGACAAGAGAAGACGGTATTGCAACCTATGGTGTATAGGCGGCCAGACCTAGCAAACACCTCTTCTAACCTCGTATTGAGGGAATATCACCGGGAGCACATGCCCATTGAATGATTGTCGGGGGCTCTCACGATTAATTGGCCGACTCCCTTCTCGGCTAAAATCATGGAAGCACCCCCTTTCCCAAAGGTTAAGCTGCCTACGATAAAACCTTTTGATGGGATTACTGATCCAGATGACCACCTGTCCACATACAAGCATCAAATGTATGTTGAGGCGGTGGATGACGCAACATGGTGTAAGAATTTCCCAGTCACTTTGAAAATGGTGGCTCAAAAATGGTTCAACAATCTTCCTCCTAACTCAGTGAATAATTTCGCAGAGCTTAGTTACCTTTTCACCAGTCATTTTATAGCAAATCGGCACGAACAGGAAATAAGCATGCACTTGGGCAAAATATCGAAGGACCAAAGGAAGCTTTAAGAAGTTTTGTCAAAAGATTTAATTTAGAGGCATTGCAGATTCAACATCTGAATGCTGGGGTGGCCTTTGACGCCTTTATCAGAGGCTTGAGGTCGGGAAGTTTTAAGTTTGATCTAGTAAAGAAGAAGATCACTACTCTAGCTGGGTTGATGATTCTCCGGCTTCTTTCATCTTCTTCCTTGGACCCATGCTCCTCGCTAGCAGTGTCCCGTTGATCATGGTGGTGGTATCCGGTGTTTGTGGTTGAGGTAGTGTTTGTGGTGAAGCGGTGTTGGTTGCGATGGTGGTGGTGGCGGTGGTTACGATGGTGGTGGTGGTGGTGATAATTGTGGTTGTAGTGGTGGTTGGTGTTGAGGTTGGAGTGAGGTGAGAGAAGAGTAAGTGAGAGTGAGTATATGTAGGGGTAATTTTAAAATGTAGTGAATTTAATATGGGCGATTTTTAGTAAAATACGGACAGTAAATAGTAGAGCCCCTAAAAGACGGAGGAAGTAGTTAGGAGTGAGAAACTCTGAAGTTTCACCATTGTACATGCTCTTATAGACTTATAGTTATATATAGGACAACTATCAAATGATGAATCATTTACCAAAAGGTTCCTAAAATTGAACACAAAAAATCCATCCCTAAAAAATGCATATTAGGGTGCAATTTTGTATCCCTGAAAATTACATAGCAAGAGATGCAAAACAATGCCATGATACTTAATAGTAATGATGGGGTAGAGTGCAAGGTTGGAGACCCATAAAATGTGTACAATTATAAGTTTGAGGGTTGATTTGGAAATCCCACCTTACATCAACATATTCTAGATCTCTATTTCCAACAAAACACTCAAATACCATTATAATTTTATACTATAGTTTTCTATACAACTTTATTTTGTGGAATACCTTCATGTAGTTTAGCACCAACCAAATCTTTTTTTATCTTAAGGCCCAGCTCATGAGCAGCTTTTGAAAGCTTTTACCTGCCAATTACACTCAGACCCTTTAAATACACTCACATTTTAGCCTTCTTTACAAATTGACACTCTCTCACTTCTCTTTTCTTTGGCGTTCTCTGAGTTATTTATTTACAGGTAAGTCATCTTCTTTCTTTTTATTTTTTTATTTTTTTGCATTTCATTGCATGATTTTTGTTTGTGTAATCTGGGTTTTGATCTATTATTATGTTTATGTATGTGAGTAATGTAGAAATCATATCTAGTTTGTGGGTAATTCTGATTTTTTAGTAAATTGTTTCACTTGTTTTTACTGTTTTATTATAAACTGATCTAGATCTGTTTCCATTTTAAGTTATTATTTGCATTGATTGTCAATGAAATAATGTACTATAAATTCACTGCTTTTACTTAAAAAACTACTGAATTTGACCAATTTGATGAAGTTTGATCTGATTTATGGCTAAAGAGTTGAGCTTTTTGTACTTTGGGTTTGCTGCATTAAGTTCAATTAAGCTAGATTTTGGCTAATAAGATGCTTATGTAGAATGAAGTTTAGAGGTACTTTAATCTCTGCATGTAGCTTCAATGTGCTTAGTTTGTCCCTGAATCTGACCATATTGTGAGTATTTTGCTATCTTGTAGTCAGATTTTTTTTTCTATGACTATTTGCTCTTGACTTGTTGCTCTTCTGAGTTGACTGGCCAAGATCTGTAATTATTGCTTGATTTTAGTTGTACATTTAATTTTTGAGGTCTGTTTAACTGTCATATCTTACAGATTTACTTGTGTATTAAAGTCTAACTTTGACTGCTGAAGTGTAAATTTCTGATGTGTTTTGCTCAATTTGCAGGAATTTGGAGAGCTTTGTGGTGAAAATCTATAAACCTTTACTAGTAAGATTAGCTGTTACCCAAAGAAAAGATGGAGAAAACCATGAAGTTTTTGTTTGCTACAATTATGTTGGTGATGTTGAGTTCTCCTTTGGTAAATGCTCAAAAAAAGAGCAAGCATGTTCCAACCCCAACCCCGTCACCGGCCCCTGCGCCAGGACCAGCCTATGTAAACCTGACTGAATTATTGAGTGTTGCTGGCCCTTTTCACACTTTCTTAAACTACCTTCAATCTACCAAAGTCATTGACACCTTCCAAAACCAAGCGAACGACACCGAGGAAGGCTTGACCCTCTTTGTACCCAAGGATAGTGCCTTCTCATCCCTTAAAAAACCTTCTTTGGCTAACCTCACCCATGACCAGCTTAAGCAGCTGTGCCTCTTCCACGCCTTGCCACACTACTACTCTCTTTCAGAGTTCAAGAACCTTAGCAGCATGGGGCCTGTCAGCACCTTCGCTGGTGGCGATTACACCTTGAACTTCACTGATGTCTCGGGTAGCATCCAGATGACTTCAGGGTGGAGTGTCACTAAAGTTAGCAGCAGTGTTTTCTCCACTGAACCTGTTGCTATTTACCAGGTTGACAAGGTGCTTCTTCCTGAGGCGATCTTTGGGACTGACATTCCCCCTATGCCTGCCCCAGCACCAGCTCCTGAGGCGAAAGCCCCTGTTGCTGACGCTCCTGCAGATGTGACTGCAGATGGAAAATCGCCCTCGTCCTCACCCTTGAATGCTTCAGCGTCTTGTAGAGTTGTAGCTAGCTTGGTTCTGGCACTAGCAGGGGGACTTGTCCTACTCTTGTAAGAAAGGATAGTATTGGTGGTTTATAACTTATATGGAGTGGGTATGTTCCCAATATTTCCTTTGATTGTTTCATCATTCTTTTATTCCCCCTTTTTTCTATGAGATATTATATTGGAAACATTGTATGTGAAATGTAAGATTGGTTTTGAGTACCTTGTCTATCAATATATTTAGCTCATTTATGTCTTGTTCAAGTTTTTGGGTTTTGTTTGGTTTCCTGACATACTTCTATGTCTGTCATACTATCCATGTTGGTTGGTTCTGTATTCAAATGTGCAATAATGTACTTGGTTTAGTACCGTGAGGTCATGGGATCAAACCCTCACAAGAGGCTCACTCGGGGTCTGGCTTCTCAAATTCTTTCTCCGTCACTCTTAAAGTTTAAAGATTTGACCTACTAAGTTCGATTGTTTGATATAATAAATGGTCTACTAAGCTAATGGTGCTGGTGTAGTAAGGTCTTTTTCTTACCTATATAGTATATAGATGTAAAGTGGAGTATACAATCAAGAAGTTGCACAACCAAGGACCCTCGAGTCTAATGGTATGGTTTCCTATCTAGCAAAATTTCAATATTGTTGGGGGGAGGGGTTTGGGGCTTGTTGGACCCCTGGATAAGTGGTCCTGTGCGAAGGCAACCCAGAGGAAATTCATCTTACCACGAGTTTCCGAAAGGGGCCTATAAAAAAATATAAAAAATCAAAAAGTTACACAAGGCACCCTTTCCTTAACCCTGATTGCAATATTTTGTATCTTGATTTCCAGGGAAGATCAAGCTGTAAGCCTGTAATACAGATTACCAGAGGGCCACTTGGGTGTTCTTTTGTTATCATCAAGTTGCTCACCTTTTTTGGGTGCGGAAGTTGTTCACTTTGATGATTAAAGGATTTTAAGCTAATTAAGACATACTTGGAGTCTTGAAGAAGTGACATCTAAAGAAGAAACGGCTATGTTGGACTCATAATTTGTCTCCCTTCTTTTTGCTCCATTTGACCAAATGAACATATGAAAGAGCATTAAAGGTATATTAGGTGTAATAAAAGAATCTTAAAAATGAGGCAAGAAATCCAGGTGGGAATTGAGTGGTTATATTGGACATGATTTTTATGACCGCGATCTTAAGTTCGAACCTCCACTAATGTATATGGAAAGGTTTTCGCCTTTCTCCACATTGGGCTTGTAGATGGGCGGATTTTGATGCCTCATATAGATGGGTGGGCTAAATCAAAGCCTATATGAAAGAAATAACAAGACTTACCAACACCCAATGGATCAGAAGAACATTTTTGCAATAAGATTATAAGTAATAAAGGTTTTAAAGAGATTTTTTTACTTGGTAATTAAATCTGGTCTGAGCTAAAGCTATGATATATAGGGTATAGTGCGATTAAAGCCCAATCATCTTGAGAGTGGATAAATGGTAAGGGAGCTCACTTGCAATATACATCTAGGGCAGGTTCTCTTCGGTATAAAACAACTGAACTGAATTGAATTGAAGTGAACTGAAATGAATAGTGATATGTGAGACAGTGAGAGTAAAAGTATTGTCCAGAGTTGAACTGAACTGAACTAAAAATAAACTGGGGAAAACATGTCCCTAATGGGACTTCATCATAATCCTAACATTGTTTAGGAACAAATTACAAGTCTGGTAGGTTTTCAATAAAAAAAATTCTTACTTTTTAAGGTTGATAAGATGCTTGACCCATCCATGTCGAAACCTTAATTCAAACCAACTTAGCGAGCTAGTGACTAGTCACTTTGAGAGTGCGTGAAAGAATAAGGGGTTCCATCTTTTGAAATGCTCCTAATAGGGATTAAACTCCTAACCTTAAAGTTGAAAGATACTCTCATTTTAATTCGACCAAGTTTGACATGATAGGTTTCCAAGAGATACAATTATCTTAACATAATATTGTCATATAATAGTCTATTGACTGAATTTAATATACAAACATATGCATAAAAGTAAAGAAAGATAATATCATTAATTAGTGCATACAAAGTTGGTCAAAACTTACAAATTTTGTCTTTTTCACAAAATACAAAAGTTGGAGATGAAGAAGTGAAACATTAAAAAAAATATTTGGAGAGGAGGCATACAATAATGTTATCTTAAGAGAATTAAATGAATTTCTAGGTTTTTTTTTTTTGAAAATAAAATTAATAAAAGAGTCATGTAAAATTTATAATAAAAAATATTTAAACTAGCAAAATCAAACAATTAGGATCAAATTTAATATTTTATTTTCAAAAAACTATGATCATCTCAATGAAATATGACATTTCTTAATATCCTTTACATTTAACTAAGCTGAAATGTCTTTTATTATTCTATTGTTTACCTTATTCGTTTAGCAACCATAAATAATAACTATATGACTCATATGAGTAGTGTGTATATTCCAAATTCTAATCCCAATTTCTTTTATTTATTTTCCTTTGATAGTTTAGGAAATGAACTTAAGAAAAAGATTTATCAACTATTTCCTTGTACCAAAGAGGGGAATTTTTCACGAGGTATCTTTGAACTTTTACTCAATGCACAAGTACGAAAGTACCCTTATGTTTCAAGAATTGAATTATATACCCGTCTAAGTTTTGTAACTAATACACCATATACCCTTATAAAAAAATGTTGTTACTTAACCGTCCAATTAATTAACTAAAGTTATGAGTTTGAGGTGGTGTGATAGTGGTATCACTTGCAATCTCGTATCTCTGAGATTGACAGGTCAAACCTCACGACACTCATTTAACAAAACCCCCCCCCCCCCTCAAAGTAAGCCCCCTTAATTTTACATGAAAACATTTTTACTAATGAGCAAAGTTTGACCTAATAGTAAAGGTTTAACCTCATGACTTCAAGGTTGTGAGATCATATATATATATACTCCACTAGGGCTCTTTGGGGGTGAGATTTCCCTTACCACCCCCCCTCTTTTCCAAGTAGTGTGACCCGCAAACCTGACTGGTTAAACCTGAGCGAGATGTCAGTTCAACAATTTTTAAGGTTTGTGAAAAAGGCCATGGGAACATAACTTTCAACTGATTTTGGAATTTTGATTAGCCAGTATGGGTTTAATTATACCTTATCAAAGTGAATCCGGCTCGAAAAATGCACAAGCTTGTGCAGATCTTTTGGACCCGAATTTTTTGGGTTTGATACGGGTTTTGGGTAACCTAAAATGAATTTTTAGTAAAATTTTGGTCCTATATGAGTTTGGCCTTAAAAGTCTGTTGTTTATGGCTCAAAAAAGTGGGATTTATGCACAAAATTTTACCCCGACCCACCATTTGATCACCTTTGGATTTAATAAACAATTTTTTTTTGATGTTTAATAGTCATATAAGATACATAATCCATTTTCTACAAAGTTGAAGATACAAAGTGCATCCAAAATGTCAAAATTATTTAAACCATTTAAAAAAAATTGTTGTCAACTAAGTAAACATGGCCATGGGCTAGGCTGGGCCCAATCTTGGCCGATTTGAGGTCAGACTGGTTCAGCTCGACATGAGCCTAAATTAGACAAATAGCTGATAAATCTGGTCCGATTCAGGTTTAGGGTTGGATTTTCTCAAACATGAACTGGTTCGGCCCCCGCTAAGTATGGTTCAATGCTCGGGGTAGGTTGGACCGATTCAGGTTTAGCCCACCGATTCGATGTTTTTTTTTGTGCGTAAATGCAAAATCATTTTAATATTTAATTACATATGCGCAAATATTTACAATAAATAATTTTTGATACCGTCCATATTCACTAATGATTTTAATAATTAGGTCGAAGATTGAGAATTTTTATGCATTTTCATGGCCGGTTTAACGGGTCGTTTTAGGGTTGCATATTGTTCAAGGTCCGGTTCAAGGTTAGGGCTAAGTCGATTTCCTCATCCATCAATTTAGAATATGAGAACCCATTTGATTCTGCGGATCCAGACCGGTTCAAGCCTTGTCGTCTGGCGATTCAGATCGAGCCGGTCTTCTTGCGGGTCGATTCAAGGTTGTGTCCAAGGATCCCCGCCCAATGAACCAAGTTTTAGTACTAAACTGTCAATAATTTTTCCCATAAAAACAAAAATCAACCCCAATCATCATTCTTTATGAAATAGATCATGGAGCCTTGAATTCTAAAAAATAAGGATTTTTTATCCGAAACTACCTTTAACTTACAAATTTTTGTGAGAAACTATCTTATAAAAAAATTATTATCCCGAACTACCTTAATTTTACCATTTTGTTGTTGGCAGCTACCTTAATTATGCCGGAAACCAGCATTGACTTTTTTTTTCGGGTTTTTAAATGTCACTTTATATCACTTGAGCTCTTCAAACCATTTTTCAATTTTGCCTACCATAACTAGAGATGGAAATTGATCGGATTTGGGGCTGGTGAAGCCATCACCCGCATCCATCCGCTCCACCCGCATAAGCCATCACCCACATCCATCCATCTGTTGTCCACAGATTGAACGTATGGGTCTGGTGGTTAGCGGGTGGGGTGATATATTAGAACTTTTACAAAAAAATTATGTCATAAGATACATACATATTAGGATTTTCAACTAAAAAATTTAATAATGTAAGTAAATAAACATGTTTAATTGATAATATGGATGATGGATGAAAGCGGGTGATGAGTCGGGTGACAGATGGAAAAAATCTCACTAAGCATCCGTCCCTCGGCACCCGCTTTTCATCCATTTATTTCGGGTTTTCACCCACTTAATAAAAACGGGTTAAGCGGATGATGTTGATTCATCATCCATTTCCATTTCTAACGTGTGTGCACGCGCTCTCTCTTTCTCATATCTCTGTGACATTTTGTACCACTAATGCACCATTAAATTTCCATTCTACTTAAACTAAAATTGAAACAATCACCCTACTCAGTCACCCTCTTAGTATGCTCGAATCTCAAGCAATTTCCACAAGGGTAATTTTGTTTTTCCTATAATTTTGAACTAAAAAAACAAAAGTAAACCTCGGAAACCGACATAAATTAATTGTCAACAACAAAATTGTAAAACTAAGATAGTTTGGGACAAAAAAAAATTATAAGCTAATTTCTCCCCAAAACTTGAAAGTTAGAGTGGTTTGGGACAAAAAAAAAAATCGAAAAATAATATAAAAGCAAACTTTTTTGAAAATTGTAGAACATCCAAACACGTCCAGGAGAATTTTAGCCGTCCACACCACCACCACTCTTCCACCGTCCACATCCCACACATGTAGGGAAGACGTTCCACAAAAAACAACATTAATTATTTCATTCCATATTCTCAATATTTCAGATTTCTGTCCAAAATAGCTTTGATTTCATCAAATAACACAATATAAAATCCAAAAAAAAAAAAAGAAGTTTTCTTTGTCATGCTAAAACAACAGAGTCCCTAAAATCTCCAATGCAAGAAATGGCGAACTTTTTAGTCATGTATTTATAGGCTTTACTTTTTTTTCTCTCCTAACTTTCTCTTTCTTCCATTTCAAGCATGATATTCTGACAAGGTCTGTTTTTTCTCTCTCTTCTTTTCTTAATCTTCATTTTTCTTCATTTGGGTTTGTTGTGCAGTTTTCTTTATGATCAATCATCTGTTGTTTTGATGGGTATTGAATATGGGTAAAATTTTGTTTTTTGATGTTTTCATTGATATTTATGAAATGGGTATTCTTTTATTTCAATTTTTATGATATTTTGTCATAAATTTGATTGATTGTTGTACATTTATTGTAGTTTTGATGATGGTGGGTTAATTGCACTTTTGATGATAGGATTGAAGATTGAACAATAAAGAGGAAAAAACTAAATATTGAAGATGTCTGGATTTGAGGGTGTAATTGTTTCTGATCCTCGGTTACAGAGTCAATTCACCCAAGTGGAGCTTCGCAGTCTTAAGTCTAAGGTTTTTGACAAAAATGCTGTTTTTTTTTGCTTTGACTTCTGATCATTAATTTTGTGAGATTAATCAATGTAGATGGTGTGTTTATTTGATTGTAACATGCTTAATGTGGGGTTTGTTAACAGTTTTCAGCATTAAGAACTCAATCTGGTCGTGTTACGGTATCGGATTTGCCACCAGTTTTGGCTAAACTTAAGGGTATCAATGGATCCTATACAGAAAATGAAGTCAGAGCTGCATTGGAGGATTCGTATCCTGACATCACTCACGAGATCGATTTTGAATCTTTCTTAAGGGTGAGGTTTTTTGTGTGGAATCATGCTGTAATGCTGAATTTTCCCTAGATGAAAAGTTTTTATTGTTGCTATTGTAGTTGTGGCCATGAAGCAATATTGGAAAGATATCATGTTGTTCTTATGTTTGCTTAGTTTTTCTAATGAATTGCAATGTTCTACCTATTTTATTATTTGGAGAGCTGAACCATTTCGAGTTTTGATGGCATTGGGCAGGAATATCTTGGGTTGCAAGGCCGATCTAGTGGGAAAGGTGCTGGGTTTAAACGAGCTTCTTCTATCCTCAGACAATCAACCACAACCCATTTTCATGTCATTAGTGAATCAGAGAAGGAATCTTATGTGACACATATTAACAATCAGCTGGCAGAGGATCCATTTTTGAAGAACTTTCTACCAATAGACCCGAAAACAAGTCAGCTATTCGACCTTGCAAAAGACGGAGTTCTTCTTTGGTATACACTTCTGGTTCCTGGATGTTTTTCATAGTTTTATAGTTGATTTGTGGTTTGTATACTTAGCCTATAGCTTGCTTGAAAGACTTAAAATATTACCTCTCCTTGCAGTAAGCTGATTAATGTTGCTGTGCCTGGGACGATAGATGAAAGAGCAATCAACACCAAAAAGAACCTTAATCCATGGGAGAGAAATGAGAACCACACACTTTGTCTTAATTCTGCAAAAGCTATAGGTTGCACGGTTGTTAATATTGGCACGCAAGACTTGGTGGAGGGACGAGTAAGTCATCAACACCTTGTTGTTCGCATTCCTTGGTATGAATATCTTAAAGTTAATTGTTACTGAACCACTGAATTGTCATCATGTAGCGCCATCTGTTAATGGGGTTGATTTCTCAAATTATTAAGGTATTTAATCCACTTCTCTTCACCTATTGGTTGTAACTTGTAACCTCTTTAGCTTCATATATATCGGATTTGTGCTTGCAAGTATGGAATTGCTAGATTCATGCAATGTTCTTGTATGCTATGTAAATCAGATTCAATTGTTAGCTGACCTCAATTTAAAGAAGACACCTCAACTTGTGGAGCTGGTGGATGATAATCAGGTCTGAAGCTTCTTGTCTTGACATTTTTGAAACATTGTGTACTACTTTCCACGTGGAAGCTAGCTAGCAGGTTTGTGATTATGTAAAACTTTTTGCAGGATGTGGAGGAGCTCATGAGTTTGGCTCCAGAAAAGGTCTTGTTGAAATGGATGAACTTCCAGCTGAAGAAATCAGGATATACAAAGGAGGTGACAAATTTTTCAACTGATTTGAAGGTAAGCTCTTCAATGACCCTGAAAATGAAACTTCCAAATGACAAAACTTAGAGCATCTGTTTCATTGGCTATTCCTGCTTCTCAATGAGTAGTTTTATTAGTGCACCGTAATATGGTGTAATCTAGCATTCTAGATTCTAGAACTTACGGAGATCGAGAAATAAAAAATTTGCGAACTGTGCATCTGAGAAACTATTTTGCAGGCTATCCATGCAACTTTGACTTTGATGAATCTGTTTTCTTATGGGAGGTAGATTTTGATGCACGGGCAGCTTATTCCTTGAGGAGGGAATTGCTTTTATTTCTTTAAACTATAATTGCATGGATACATATGTCCTTGTATTGGACTTTGACAATCTTGAGATTTGGACAAATGACCGGGGGTTGAGTGGCATACAGGGCCGACTTTTGAGATGCTCCTTCCAGTGTAAATAGTCTGTTTCATATACCAAATTGTTAGGAATGCTGCAAGCCTGCAACTATTATTGCAGTAGCTACATATAGTCTGCTTTTTACAAGGTGAAACAGCATAATTGAACTTCTCTTGGCTTAGTATGGAATGGACAATCTCTATCATGTTGCTAAGGTTACTGTATGCAATTCAGTATATTATTTATGGCAATGGGAAGTTCTGCGGAGGCACTCGTGGAAATTATATTGCAACATAACCGAAGTTTAAAATTTAGCTAAACTATTTCATGATATATATTAGGCAATTCCTCTGGTTTCTTATATCCAGCTGCTTATAGTAATAGAATTTAGTAAGCTTTTGAGTTTGGTACCTGGAATGAAAGAGCTTACCTGCAGTTGTAGTTAGAAGGTCATGTTCATCAAATTCCTTTCTGTCCTGCCTGCGGTGGAAGCCTTGTTACAGGCACTGAGTAATGGTATCATGTGGATTAAGAATTTAAGATTGAAAGGACTATTCTTCCCCGAAGCCTGTAAATTGTAGTAGGAGTTAAGAAGTGGATCTTGAGAAGAGTTAAAATTTTCCTGGGTGGAAATGACTCTGGAAGCATTCTTATGCATCATCACTTCATCTGAAATGAACCATCTCGGAGGTATAGATGCTTCTGGTGGAATCCAGATTTCAAATGTTGTGCAATTAATCTGTTATACTACCTTCTTAAAATATTTGCCAGCCTAAGCTCAAAGTTCGATATATGCAGTGTCCTTGGACATTCAAAAATGATTTATAGATCTATTGGATGCAAATTGGGCTTCATTTGAAATTCATAGGTCTGTTGAACAGGTGGATCCATCAGATATTTTAGGAATTTAGTAAGCATTTTGGATCCTTGGCATGGCTTAGCTGCTGTATTTACTTAAAGCATCATGGTGCTTTGTTTAGGCTACCAAGCATAGAGGGAGAAGGCGACCTTTTGTAGGTTTCCATGGTTCTATGCTTTCTTGTATGGAGTAGGTCTCAAAGAGAACAACAGTTGAGGCGGTATAAACGGAGACAAAAAGAATTTGACCATCCTTAAGGAGGATTGATCACTGTAACATGCTTCTGGAATAATTAAGTCCTGATTTCCATCTGTGCAATGATGCACGTCAGAGACTTCCTTTTCTATTTGTTGGGATGAAAGAAGATGTTTGAGTGAAGTATGGTAATTGGTAAGGATACAATTCCTTGAAATGGATCAAAGGGCTAGAAATTCTAGTTCCATTGAATGTCAGTAACAGAACCCCCTTTCTCTGCAAAGACAAAAGTTAAAATGAGAAGACTCTAGTGTTCTTGGATCAGATTCCCATCGGAATGAACTTATTCGACTCATATTTTCTTGTCCTTATCTTTCCCGTGGTGGAAACAAAAGTTCCTATGTAAGCTGGTACTGAAGAAACAAATGTAAAACTTTGTCTGCACTTTGTAGACCCCAGGAAACATCCAAAGAGAGAGCCTTAACTGTTAATAGTCATTCTTATGGATCCGACCTGAAGCAAAAGTGTTGATGCATCACCAAGAGATTGAAATATAAATAGCTTTTTTTATCATTATTATTTCCTTTTTTTGTTATGGAGATGTAACACTAACACTTAAGGAGATTCTTTAAGCTGGACTTCTTAGAACAAAGCAAATTATGAGTTGACTTTAATCAAACCAATTGTCTAGATAAAGGCTTTCATCTTATTAGGAACATTGCAAGTCCTACGATCTTGATGACATTATTAGTGCTTATCTGAAATCATGAACCCCTAACATGAGTTGAGAAAGTCTGTTCATCAGCCTCTAGAAATGCCTTCGTGTAGACTGCTTAAATACTATCCCATCCAAGCTTCCTCGTACTAACAAATGGAATAAATAATTTTTACTTGTCTTTTAAGCAACTTTGTTTCCAAATTTAGGTATTGTTTCTGGTTCTTTGAGCTAATATTATACAAAATCAATTTAGTAAGTAGACTCCTCTTTTTCTTCATCGATTCTCACTGAATTGGAGTTATTTCTACTGATTCAAACCGAAAGTTATTTTTGCAAATCTTAAGTGTTAGACACACATGCAATTACTGATTAAAACTGAAATTTTCTGATAAGAATTTTGTACTAATGAAGCTGATTTTTGGTGAGTCAAATTTTTATAAGTTGAACAGAAGATGGCCCTGTTTGGTTAAGTGAAGAATTTGTTTGGCTTATACTTTCTCAACCCCAAACTTCTAGGAGCTTTTTTATATGACAGACAAGAAAGTGCAGAATTTCACTGTAATTGAGATTCCATATAACAGCCTCTATCAGATGAGGAGTTGTTAGTTGAAATTACACAATCAAAGATATGTGCTTTGGTTGTATAGCTCTGTATGTTAGGTGATTACAAGTCAAGTTCAGCAACAGCTGTAATTATTGTGTTCTACAATACAAAACAATCTAATCGATCGAATTATATGCTACATTTCCAGGATGGTGAAGCTTACGCTCATTTACTTAACGTACTTGCACCTGAACACAGTACCACCTCAACATTGGAAACAAAAGATCCTACTCAACGAGCAAAATTGATTGTGGAGCAAGCAGAGAAATTGGATTGCAAGAAATATATTAGTCCAAAGGATATTGTAGAGGGATCAACAAATCTGAATCTTACATTTGTTGCTCAGATTTTCCAGCACAGGTAATTCTTTTTTTCCACTTTCCCTTTGTATGTTTCAGATTATCACCACCTTGAATGAAAAAGTTCAAAAGTTCTGGATTTATTTTACCTCGACGCATTTATAGGGGAGACTATGTTATTGCTAAAGCTTAGACTTACTTTCCTGTCAATGTCACCAGCATATTTATTTCTATATGAAAATAACATTTGCCATCATCAAGCTTTAAGCTGTTCAAATCAGGTCTTGGTTATTTCATTATTCATAGTAAGGTAAATTGAAATTTATCTCTCATTTCTATTTTACGTTCTTTCCTTTTTTACAACTGTTTGCAAATGCTATGTAGTATGTACGTATCCCCATGAGAACTTGGTTGCCTCAAAATTTCATTCTTTCGGAAACTTAATTTGAATTGCCTATAGATCTTTTCTTTACTTTCTCACTTCAAACTGTTGCGGAGGAAATCAGCTTTGAGGTGGCCATGGTGGTTGATGTGACATCTGAGCTGTTATATCAGCACTATATGTATCTTTTTTTATTTTTGAGTGTTTTTAGGGAGGGAAGGAGAGAGGTTGCGTTACACCTTCATTTGTATTTGGAAAAGGAACACCTTATGTCTTTATCATCTACCCAAGAGCATATTATATATGTTGCCACATGGCACGTGTTACAAGTTTTATTTTTTTTGATTGTACGACACTCAGCATCAATGCAGGACTTACATGTAAACATGTCTTGACGAACTTTCCATACTGAATGTTGCAAATTTGGTCAGAAAATCTTTTTTCTTCGTAGTTATGGGGTTGATGATGGTGTTGCGTTGATCCCCTTTCTCTAGTGTAGGGCATGTGTTATTTTTGCTTCTGTAATTATTGAAATATTCACAAGGTTTCAACTTTGCTGTGCAGAAACGGTCTGACTGCTGAGGTTGATACTGAGAAGATATCCCTAACGAATGTTTTAGATGATGACACTGAAACTTCAAGGGAAGAGAGATGCTTCCGGCTTTGGATTAATAGTCTAGGAGTTTCAACATATGTCAATAATTTGTTTGAGGATGTTAGACCAGGGTGGGAATCTTGTCTCATGCTGTCATATCTAGAATGTTTATGAAGTTTGATTAGGCTAATTTGCAGTCCTCCTTCGCAGGTGGGTTCTTTTGGAAGTGCTGGATAAAGTTTCTCCAGGATCAGTTAACTGGAAGCACACCAGCAAACCTCCTATCAAGATGCCTTTCAAGAAGGTTGAAAATTGCAATCAAGTCATTGATATTGGAAAAAACTTGAACTTGTCCCTAGTGAACGTTGCTGGAAATGATATTGTACAAGGGAATAAGAAATTAATTATAGGTTAGCTTTCCTTCGCCATTTTCTCCATACCTCTTTGGTTATACTATGGATCCTGAGAGCCTTATTTTCAGAATATTTCAGACATGCTGTCAAAATTGTGCTGGTGCATGTGTTTCTAAGGCATTAGCATATAGAAGTATATTATTGATCATATTATATACTGGTATGATGCTTTGGCTGTTTCCTTAGATATTTCATGAGCCCTAGTGGTTGTGTGCCATGGCATTTTGCTGAGCTTAATTATCCATAAAACCATGTCATGCCCCAGTATAATGCCTTAATATGTATGTTTGGATATTTGTTGTTTTCCTGCTTTTCTTAGCTTACTCTGAAATACATCTAACCTATTTCAAATATGGTCTCTCTCAGCCTTTCTCTGGCAGTTGATGAGGTTTACAATGCTCCAACTGTTGAAAAATTTGAGATCTTTTTCACACGGAAGGGAGATTACAGATGCACATATTCTTGATTGGGCAAACAAAAAGGTCAAAAGTTCAGGAAAATCTTCTCAAATGGACAGCTTCAAGGTATGTACTACTCTGGGTTCTGTAACCATCCATATCTGCAATCTTTTGGTAGCTATATCAATTAAAAGTTGCTTGATTTATGACTGAGCAGAGTCGATCTTTTACAATTGAGTCTGATTTCATTTCAGGATAAAAGTCTATCGAGTGGGATATTTTTCCTGGAACTTCTTAGTTCAGTGGAGCCAAGAGTGGTTGATTGGACAGTTGTAACCAAAGGCGAAAATGGTACATCGTCACTGTGTTGAATATGCAACTAAAATATCTATTTTCTATCATTGCTTCAAAGACCACCCCCTTTCAATTCTTTATGGAAAAATTGTCACCATAAATCCCATGTTTGGGATGTCTTCTGAACAAGATTAAGAATTTGGACCCAAAAAAAAAAAAGCAATATTGAACTTGTGTAACAAGTTTTCACTGGGGACCAAAAGCGGGAAGGGTATCGCCAAACTTGATAGATAAATCAAGGGTATCGCCAAACTTGATAGATAAAAAAGCAATATTAATTTATTTACAATTAATTCTAAAAAGAAAGAACATATGAAATGTTTTCCCTTTCACCTAGTATGTTCAGTGTCCCTCTTAAAAAATGAATTCCATGTTTTTGTTTGCATCTTGCAATAGCAGAAGGGACAGAAAATTGAATGCTATTGATAATCTTTATGTGACCACAGATGAGGATAAGAAGCTGAATGCATCTTACATAATCAGTGTTGCTAGAAAACTTGGATGTTCTATATTCTTGTTGCCGGAGGATATTTTAGAGGTAAGAAATTGTAATCCTTCAATTAATCGTTGTGATGCTTTGCTCCTTTCCATTTTTCAACCTGCTGGCTGTAGACGTTAGTTCTGTTATTGTTTGCTTCTGTCATTGTTTCTCTGTATAGTTGGTCTTTCATTAGTTTCAGATTTAACAATATTGTATGCTTTCTTTTGACAGGTAAATCAGAAGATGGTACTTACCTTAACAGCAAGCATCATGTACTGGAGCCTTCAGAAAAAACCCGGGCAGTTGGCCGTTCTTGAAGAAACTGATCCTGCCGAAGCATCCGAACCCCAAGAAGAGGACCAGCCAGAAGAGGAATGATTTTTTAGTGGAACAAATGTTTTTTGAGTTTGCTTTATTTTTTTGTGTTCAATTATCTTGGCCATACCAACAGGAAGTACTTAAAACAAAAGAAAGAAATAGGATTAACAAAAGAAAGAGTCGAAACGTAAAAAAAAAATGCAAATTTTGTTTAGTTACTTGTTTTCACATGTAAATTCACTTAAATAGTTAAGATGTATACATGTTGGCACAATTCATTTATTGATGATAAGCGCAAAGTAAGTTTGTTTGGGTTGTATATATGGAGCATCGAAAGATCATCTTTTTTCTTCATTATGGAAAAAACTTAAGCTTGGAAAAGCTGGTAATTTTACTGCTTCAATAGATATCTAGAAGTGGTGGTGGAGCACAAATGTACCCAAGACATGGTTGTGTGTGAGTGTAAGCTATCCTTTAGGAGTATTTTTTCAATGTCACCATTGTGTATATCATTATTCATTATCACAAGTTGAGGAAACCTAACTATTATTTTCAGCCGGTGCAAACAAAAGATTGAATGTGGAGAAAATAACATCAACACAGTAACATACTCTTAAGAACTCAGCTAAATTATTTTTTAATTGATGGACATTGAGATTATTGTTTATTTATCTGTAAAAGCTATTATTAAATTAAATATCTCAATATTTGATCTCATGTCTATGGTATGTTAGGACATTTGTAGTTAGTTGTGTTCATAGAATATAAATATGGAGTATAATTATGCATGGAGTTGTGGGGTGAAAGAGTATAGTTATACTATAAATTAACAAAGATTTGTAGAATATAATGCCAATTAATAATGTACAAATTTATTAATATGTAAATTTAAATTCAACGTAACGAATAGTCTGGATCTAATATTAAAAATAAATAGTCCAATTTACACAAGTAAAATTGTTCAAAGTTTTAGGTAAACCGTAAATGTTAATATACATATGAGTATATTACATAATTTAATATTGTTATACTTATATTTCCTATGTAATTTCATTCATATTACAAAAAAAAAGGGGGGGAAAGGATGAAACAAATTGACTAAGAGCATGGCCACAGAATTGGGGCTGAACTAAATACATCATAGCATATAGGTATTCATTTTCCACAAGTGTAAAAGCTAGAATAGAACCTATTCACTTAGAAGTCAAAACCCTTCCATAAGCGTAGTTTCCAAAGCGTGGGATTAACTGCCTCTTATATATTGTGGAGAAAGGAATGATATCAGTATGTAGCACAAGACACAGAGGCCCAAATTCGGGCACTCATGAGTCATGAGTTAAGCACCACCGCAGCTGATGATAGCACCTTGGACCATCACTCAGATGAAATATTGCTTACTGTGACAACAGTATTGCACTTCTATGTATTCACAATAGCTTGTTAAATTCTCTATTAAACCATCATAGAGCATTTCATAGTTCCATTAATTGAATTCGACATCTCTTTTTCTTGTTCTTGTTCTTGTTCGGCAATGTGCATTAGCATCTCCAGTCGCTTGTCAAAAAGTAAGGCACTCTCATCTCTCTTATCCAACTCAGCAGCCTCAATCTCGAGCCACTTCTCCCGCAAATCATCAAGAACGTTCCCCTGGTCATGAATTCCTCCTCCTCCAGGGGCACTAGGGGCAGTAGTACGGAGGGACGAGTCTCCTGATGGTGGTGGAAGCGTCAAAAGCATCGCGCGGAATTCTTGTGTGTCGGCAAATGTCTCAAAGTTGCAAGCCATCGCATCGAGACTGTACTCCCTAATCTTCAGGACACCATACCTACATAAGCAGCCAAGTTACCATGAAAATAAAAAATATATATATATATATACATAATATTAAAAAGAGCAAAGATCAAAATCACAAATTGAAAAGCTTTATGTAGCAAGCAAAACTAATGTGAACTAGCAGATTTCTCTTAACTTTAAGCTACTGAAACAGAGAGATTTTGTCCTGACATCCCTTCTTGGTTACCTGAGTCAATGACTAGCATTTCTTTCTCCCAAAACGATGGAAGACAACAAACAAGAAGAAAATGACTTTGCAGTGACAATAGCAATATGATGCAAGAGCAATAGAGATAATATCGCTACTAGCTAAAAGATCAAGAATATCCTAACAGCAACTGTACTATAAGGTACACGGAGATCATAAAAGTGGCTCTCAGGGAACTCATGTCCAGGTTCCATCCAGCGTCCATGATAAATCATATACACCACAAAGTTAACCTATAATTAAACTGCACAAGAACAAATATGTCGCAAAAAATTACAAAGGAAAAACAGAAGTTATATATTGAGTGGACTACCCATTATGAATAAACATCAATTTTCTTCAAGCAAAATGGCGAAAGTTCTCAATCTCTGATTCTTACGTTCACCAAGGCATTTCGAAACTAGACTGACTTTTGACTTTTTTAAATATTTATAAGTTAAAAACCATCCAAAAAGCGTTGGGTCTGAATAAAGATAACAATCCAAGGAAGGAAGATTCCACAAGCCACAAATATATATGCGTTAAGCCTTTTCCTTTTGTCAAGGGAAAGGAAAGCATCAGCTAGGACATATCAGCAGAGTATACATATAAATAAAGCAACCTAAACACCAAGTAGCATGAATGTCACCAAAAAGATCCCTTCTACACCTGATTCTATAGTTTGCCTTGCTGTATCTATGTCAAACATGCATCAAACCAATGGGCATTTGCAAAATTATCCTTCAAAACTATATGGAAACAAGAATAAGATCCATCACAGGTGCTTCTAACATGTCTCAAAATACTTTAAAGGCTCCGAATGACAAAAGTATGAATACATCATACTTCTTCCTCACTCCATATATACTTTATCATTGCGTCTTCAATAACATGGTTGCCAAACATTTGAACAAATAGTTACACTTCAACCCGGGCATACAATTTATGCTGCTTTATCCAATGGAAAATTAGAGATCCATGACTGTCTAGTCTGAATGTTCAACCTAGGTCCTAGTATCTGAACTGGACGGCAAAACTACAATACTTTGCGTAAATATCATAAGTATCTCCCAATCACATACGATTTCTGCTGCTTTATCCAATTTAGCATGACAGACAGAAAATCGCGAAAAGAAATAGGCATACAACTCCACTTGCATCTGCTATACCTTGTAAAAATTAAATACATAAACAATTGAGAACTTACATATCTGCTAATAGCAGCCAGTGGCATAATTCTGAAGGTGAGGCCATTTCTAGGTGCGGGAGTAGTGCATCAGCTACAGCACGCTTCAGGGGAAATAACAAATATCTCGAAGCAGCATCAAATAACTCCTCAGCCTAATACAGAGAAATAGCATTTCTTGAGCAGAGAGAAGGAAGAAGTATATACTCATTACAAATAAGAAGCTCACCTGTTGAGGATCCACATCTTTCAAAACATCAGTGTACCTTCAACCAAAATATTAATTACAAAGTTAGCACATGCCAATGAGACAAAGAGAATAGAAATCAGACCATGTGTATGTGGAAAAACGTTGATTTACCAGTCCAAATTTTGGTAGAGAAAAAAGGAACTCTAAAGTAGCAGCATATGAATCCTAGCCAAATAAAGGGGATAGCAGCATATAAATAGTGCACCATAAAACATGTAATAAGTATTATGCAATATGCAACACTCTCTAATAATCTGCCTTGAATTTGACAAGCTATGCACCACCATTGATACTCATAAATTACATTTGCTACAGAATGCTGATACGACAGGGGAAAAAATACATACATGTATTCTATCATTTTCTCAAATGCCTCATGGCTCAAATCATGCTCTTCAAGATAGGGAAGAGTATGACCAAGAACGTCATTGTTCACCTCCAGAAAATCATCCATCCGGGAAATTCTTGTTCTGAAATAGTCTGATCTCGAAGCCAAGACAACTTGATGGCAGCGAAAAACCCGCCCATCAACTCCAACACATATATCAGCAAGATCGCTCGCATGTTCATGGATCTGTAATCTACCAGCAGAAGCTACTAAATTAAGGGCAACATTATCTATGTCCTGTTTTGTAGAGGAATTGTTCAAGGAAAGCTGAAGAATATGATGTAAAGCAGCAGGAAGACGGTCTTCCTCAGGAAGGGACAAGCCCTGCAATACAAAACGCCTTTGAGAGCTGTCTATTTCTTGCAAAGCTTTGTATTCTGTGAACTTCTGGTGAGCTAGTTCTTTCTCAATCACCCTCCGCATTTCTTCACATTCACAGACTTTGCAAATTCTGACTAAATCCTCCATGTCATCTACTGCAACCTCTAGCCGGTCAGAATAAAAGAAGTGCAAGAGGCTGTAGAGAGCAGGATGAGATAATTTCTCCTTTGAAAATCTTACTTCTCTTCGATCCTTCCAATCATTCTCAAACTTCTTCTTAAAATATGGCGACCGAGCACTTAAAATTACTCTATGAGCTTCTATGGGCCTACCGTGCACATAAAATACAACATCTGGGGAGAAGTAGTTCTGATTGGGTCCATCCAGCTTCGACGAGCCTACAGAACACAAGAGACAAACTAAAGTAAGGCTTCACAGGTATATAAGTTTGATTGCATACAAAAATCATGAAGGAGTAATGGCTGAACACTTCAGGAAGCATTTAGACAGGAAGGACACAAGAAGACAGAATGGCATTTTCAATTTTTCATTCATGACCATGGCACGAAAATACGGTCAAATCAGTTCCATTCGCCCGTATTGGAACAATTTTCAACTTTGGCAAACCGAACTTGACCGTTTCAAACTAGTGGATTTAAATAAGCTGGAATTTTGGCCAAACCAACCATGACAAGGAAATTTCGCCCACATTTCCCGAATTTCCCGTATTAAGACACTACTTTCCAGATTTTCTTTTTCCGGAGATTCCCACCGCTCCCTACATCTTCCTCTAATAATGACATAAAACAACCTAAAATGATACAGATAGAGCGAAGAAGAGGCAAGCAAATGGCAAACACAAGATCTATGGTGAATGGTGGTTTTAACTTTTAAGGGGAAAAACAAATGCTATATAAACTATTTAAATAGTATATAGTGCAGATAACAGTATGATAAACCGTGATGCAGTCCATGTCGAAACGTTTTCATTCCGTTCTGTTCCCACAAAACCACAAGCATTTTCACAATTGTGACCAGAACCGTATTTTCAAACCAAGTTCATGACAATAAAGAAAATAGACGCCTATCAAAGAAATTGGTCCATAATCCAAGGAACAGGTGGATTTAATAAAAGTGTGAGAGTATGTTCTCTTCACCCTATGCATAGGACCTCAATTAGAATCTTTCCTTTATTTCTATGTACGATAATTATCTTTATGCTTTCTAGAAGTCTTTATTATGTTTTCTAGAACCTCAAGGCATGCTTGGTGGTACTTTGTGCAAGTTGACCCTTGGGCGTGACCTGGTGCTAGTTTAGACAAGTTATTACGTTTCCGTTGGTTCAGTGTTCACCACTATGTATTATTAGCCAACATAGAAAACGTGTTGTCTCTCGTCTTACAACTCCCACCTCAGGCTTGTCACTTTCCGTAAAGTCCTGCTTTCCCCAACTCCGTCCCCGCTTATGCCTTATAGCTCTCAGTAAGCACACCCAAGCATGGACTGAAGCCTGACTTTGTCAATAGGCAAAAATCCCCGTTTTCCCCAACTCCGTTCCCCATCTGGCTTGCCCCCTTGTCGCCAAAACGCAAGAGTGGCGCGCACCATTTGAGGGAGAAAAATACTCGGACCAACACACTGCATAAGGAGTGTGGCAAAGTATATTTACTTATCCATAGTACAGGGGAATATAAAGCCACTTCACCCTCCCTCTGTTCAAGTACCCTGCTTCCCCCCCCCCCAATCGGGCCCCTCTCCTTCCCCAACTGAAAAAATAAAATACATACCCAGAGTGACTTTTAAAAATTACTACTGAAAGCTCTTGTAGCCACCTCTAAATAACAATAGTATCTAAGAGCTAGTTTAATTCAACATTATTTAGCTCTAATAAACGGAATCAAATACCTATTCCCTTTCTTCTTGTTTGGTTCAACTTCTCCCCAATGCATTACCATTACTTGGTGGTAATAAATTCCCTTAATTTGTTACTTCCCCTTCCCCATTAGCAAAATCCATATGTTAGTGATAATGGTTTTCTTACCCTTCCTATTCCAAAGCCTAAACCAAACACCCCATAAAGGTAACTTTTTGTTACCATTTCAGTACTCTATCTGATTACATTTCCTTTACATTCCATGACTTAGAACCAAACATGCTCTAATACTATTATATTACAGCATAGAAACATCATTCCTCAAAAAGAAGACACATTGATTATTGATACACCACAGTTTCAATTCCAAGATTGTCAATTCGACTTGAACATAATTATAGTCCTCAAAAAATAAGTTTCAGGTCCAATCATGTGTAAGCATAAAGGAAAATAGGTGATCAGGTCCAATCGGGGCTAATAAGTTCTTAAAAAGATGGCTACACACTACAGTTTAAAAAAATTAGAATTCAGAAACAAAAAAGGCAGCTCACCAGGCAAGGGAAGGTGATCATCAGTGAAGTCGAAAAGCGGGCGATTAGGCACACAGGCAAGGAAAGTGTCCCTTAAAGCAGCCTGAAGCGGCGGCAGAGGCGGAGGACGAGCCTCAAAAGCTTTAAGAAGCTTCCTGACCTTAAAATTAAGGGCAGCATAGTGGCAACGATCACCATCAAAGGTATGCTCATCACAAATGGCGCCATTAAGAAGAAGCATAAGAGCAGCATCAAGATGACCAGCTAAACAAGCATAGTAAAGAGCAACAGAATCCCACTTGTCTCTAGCATTGACATTGACACCGGATTCAAGAAGGTATCCAAGGCGGTCCACGTCCCCGGCTCGTGCGGCCTCGAAAACATCGCCATGTGGGACCTTCTTTGTGGGCAGGGACGATGTAAGGTCTTCCACCTCTAGGAATATGTCTGACAGATCGGCCATTTTTAATTTTGGATTTTAGGGTTTTTTGGTGGGGGTTTTGTGGAGAAGGATGAGAGAGATTTTGGTGGCAAATTGCAAATGTGGTGGGGGTTTTGCTGGGGTTGAATGGCGGTTGGTTGTATGATTTTATAGTTGCAGACACTTGCAGTGGAAAGAGAAAGAGGAAAAGGGTAGGATTTTTTTGTCATTATATGAAATGGATATGGTCCTAAATGGGGTAGTGGGTAGGGGTGTTCATTTCGTATTATTCGATTTGATCTATAATTTCGAATAGATCATTTATTGTCGACTCGTTGAGAATAATTCTTACAATGACCTATTAAAAGTAGAATGCGTTTTGGTGGGATCTCTATGAACAGAAAAAATTATCGTCAAAATGATCGAATGACAACTAAAGAATCCTTTAGATATGATGCAAAATGGGTCTTGTTCTATACTTGATCATAGTTTTATGTATGAGTTATACGACTCGGAATCAGAAGAAGGGGAAGGAGCCCTTGATGTATAACAGATATAGGAGGATTGATTCAATCACATAGTTTAAGTTCCTAAGAGAAAATGTGATATGAATCTAGTAGAAAAAAATTAGAATCCGAAATATACAAAATTTAGGATTGAATATCCGAATTATTTTTTTTATTTGTCATTCTACGTGAAACCAAGTTTTAGGGTGCGAAGAGGAAGGGTGATGCACTGGTGGCGAGGGAAGAGCAAGGGTGGTGCATTGATGGCGTGCGAAGAGCAAGGGTGGTGCATTGATGGCGTGCAAAGAGGAAGGGTGGCGCCCAAAGAGGAAGGGCCAAGGTTGGTGTTTGGTGGGAAGGGATGGCGCGCGAAGAGGGGGGTTTAGTGTTGATAGGCTAGGGTTGGCGGCTGGGGAGTGCGAAAAGGAAGGGTGAAGGTTGGCTGCTATGGGACACACAAAAAAAGGACAAATGATCGTGGGCTTGGGTTGGCTGTTGAGGCACGTGAAGAGGAAGGGTGAAGGCTGGTGGGCTCATAGTTGGTGGTATGGTGGCCTGTGAACCATGATAAAGTTGCAGGCTATGTTGTCTGCATGAGAGAGTGAGAGTTTATGATACAAAAAATTTCTATTTTTCGTTCAATAAAGAAAGAAGAAAGTTAGCATATTAAGAAGGTTCGGATATTTCTAATATTCAAAATGAAAAATTTTACAATTTGAATTTTGATTTGATTTTTTTCGGATACCCAATCTCCGAAAAATCAGAAACCTCAAAATCCAGATGAAAAATTCTAATTTTCGAATTGGATTTTTTTTAACAACCCTAGCCACGACATATGAGAATTTATCCTCCAAACCTCCAACAATGGGTAACTACTAACTAAGTCATACCATGCAAAAATAGAATAGTGAGAAAAAAAGATGAGAGAGAAAAAAGTAGAGAGAGAAAGAAAAAGAAAGGAGAAAAAAGCCTCAATTCCAAGTCCCAAATCCCTAGCCATCAAAAAAATCCCCAATTCAATTTTGAGAAATCTTCTATCATCCAGCATGATAAATTGCTCTTAGTTATTGTTTCTACCCTCCTGTTATCAATTCTAATTGCAAAGTTCAATCTTTTGTGCTAAAAAAAGTCATTATCCAGTCCAAAAAAATTCCTCAATGTGAGGTTGTTTCTTCTCGAAAAAAAATTTCAGTTTATGAATCTTACGCCCATCTTTTATTGTTAGTGCAATTAAGAGCTTCCTCATCATATTTGGGATTCAGAGTTCAATCATTTGATTGGATTAAAGGATTCATCTTCCTTCCATTCAAATTCAAAGTTCGATTTTTTTTCTGAACTTTACATGAAACGAAAGTTAGTTTAGCTAAATAAATTAAAGAAAACACCTATCTTTTATAGGTCACTAGGAAGCCACATTGTACCTAGTTTTAGTAACTTGTTAAGGTTTTTGTTTAATTAATACTCCCTTTATTTCTATTTAATAGTTATATTTTATTTTTTTACGCTTGTCATTGTAAATATTTAAATATTTAAATATCTAAAGTGAAAGTGTAAAAATCATAAAAGGTTGATATTGCAAAAGTACATAAGGAGATGAATTAAACAAGATCTTCACATGAGTATATTTCATTATTTCTTAGTCATTAATCACAAATAATAGTCAAACATATAATAAATTTATAAATAGTGTCAAAATTTCAAGTCTAACAAGTAAAAGAAACGGTGCGTGGGACATGAATAAATATAACTTATTAGACCGTAATATATATAAAGAATATGTCAATATGTGTATGGATAACTTATTCTTCAATTTGCGGATCATGTAAATTTACAATACTTTTCAGAAAAAAATGTAATTTTACTAATAATTTGAACATTTAAATCATATATTAATGTAAATTTTCTCAATGTCAAAAAAAATATTTAATTGAAAAACCCTTGTTATGTATTACTCAATTTATAAACCATCTTTTTATTTATTAGACCAGCTATAGTTCTAACAACTAGAATTTTTTGCACGCGATGCGTGCTTGAATTTTTTTCAAACAGAAACTCAACTTTTTCGGCATAAGAGTCAAAATTTGATTGGTTTAGTTTCTGTCACTTAAGTCTCACACCATTTTTTTTTTTTTTACTTTTCAAAGTTAAATTCTATGAATAAAATAGAAAATTTTTTTAATTTATTTATGATTTCTAATATTATAATTTTTTAGTTGATTTTTGAATTAAGTACAGTACTTCATAAATTGTAAAGAAAGTAGACACTTTGATTTCGGCTATGTTCAGTTCACCTTATTTTTGCTTATTTCAGATCTAATCAGATCAGATCAGATCAGATCAGATCAGATCAGAAAAAATAAGTTCAGATCAGATCAGATCAGAAAAAATAAGTTCAGATCAGATCAGATCAGATCAGATCAGACCAGATCAGATCAGATCAGATCAGATCAGATCAGATCAGTTCAGATCATATCATGCTTATATTTAAAAACTTATTATTATTAAATATCTTTCACTACATATTAATAAAAATTATAATAATTGAATATTAATAAAGTACTCATTGAGACGAATCAAACAAGACCCCACATGACTATATTTTTTTTATATATTGAGAAAATTTAAAAGATTATCTCTTATTGTGAATAGTGTCAAGATTCTAAGTGACAAAGATAAAAAAAACAAAGGGGTATTATTATTTACTAGTACATTTGTTCAAAAGAATTATTATTTATTGTTGTGTTGTACTTATTAATTATTAATATTGGTAATTATTATTAATCTTATTGTTACCATTATAAATGTCATTGTTATTATTATATTAAGTTATTTTGTTGTTATTAAATAATAGAAAATTAAAAGCCACGTGTTAAGAACATAAGATTGACGCAAAAATAAGAAATATATAAAATATGATATCTCAAATTCATGATAACGAAACTACTATGTTCGGATTACATTTCAAAATAAGCTAAGTGTGAGATACAAATTATAAATTTAGATTCGGTATACCTCTTCCTACCGAATTTCAAATCTCTCTAGCTATTTGAAGTTGCACGATATTTATTTATTTTTTGCTCAAGTCATAGTTGTTTGTATATCTTGTTCTATTTTATATGGAAAAAAAGAGTTCAGTTTGCCGACTTCTCAAGTGTGAAAGTTTTTTTTAAGGAAAAGTGTGAAACATTGTATAACTGCTCTTATAAAAATGACTTGAGTTATATAATTATTTTTAGTAATAATAATAATTATGATTATTAATTATTGTTGTTCTTATAATAATGATAATAATAATAATTATTATTAATAATAAAAGTTGTATAAAAGTTGTAATAGAAATAAAATGATAATAATAGTAACACTATAAAGAATATCTTATAATGTATTGCATAATAATGATTTACAAAGTAATAATATAATAGTAATAATATATACTTATAAAAGATAAGATCTTGTTGAAAAAATAAGTTCAGATCAGATCAGATCAGATCAGATCAGATCAGATCAGATCAGATCAGAAAAATAAGTTCAGATCAGATCAGATCAGAAAAAATAAGTTCAGATCAGATCAGATCAGAAAAAATAAGTTCAGATCAGATCAGATCAGATCAGATAAGTTCAGATCAGAAAATTTCAGGTGAACTGAACATAGCCTTCAAGTCAATTTTTTCATTGGTGTTAGTTTGTAAGTGAATTTTTAAGTTTTTGTAAAGTTTCCTCATTTTAGTGATTTGCATAACGTAAATTATGCAATTTTATGATTTTAGTTGACTTGTGAGTGATTATTATAATTATATTTTTTATATTTTTGTTTGAAGCCCCCTTTGATTTGTAGTGAATTTGTAATTTAGAATGGGAAGGGGGTAAGATAGTCTCTTTATTCGGGGACACCGTAGCTCCCCCCTTCCCTTATATAATAGAGATATGTTGTACTTTAATTCTTGAATGATATTTTATATAAACCTTTCTACCTTGATAATTTATCGCTATTATATAATAGAAAAAAATACGTCCAAATATATGTAAAAGTTTCATTATATATAGGAAACACTATAAAAAAGTAAATAATTTTTTTCCTTGTCTAATTTTTAAATTCTGATTTCACTACAAATACACCTCTATTTTTTATCATGACCCACCATTAATTGTGAATGCTTCTTGAGAATAGTGATTTGTAAGTAAATTTTTGTAAATATTTTTGTATGTATTGACGTTCTAGATTATTAGTTTTAGTTTGTATATTAATTTTAAGTTTTAATAAAGTTTCATGATTATTTGAGTGATTTTGCGTGATTTTTATAACGTGATTTTCTCAATTGTATGGGTGATTTATAAAGTTTCTTCTTTTAAGTGATTTGTGAGTGAGTGTTGTAAATTTATTTTCAGTATTTTGATTTTGACATTCCTTTTGTAATTTAGAAAAAGAAGGGGGACAAAATAGGCGTTTCAAAAGAGGACACCATTGCTCCTCCTTCCCTTATATAATAGAGATTAGTGACACATATTAATGGTATGACTACCTAACTTAACATCTAGCAAAACATATGTGAGATGCATAACACTTGTCAATTAAAGCAACACAACATGCATGGATTATATGTACAAAACCAAAGCAATTCTCCTTGAGTGGTGCAATCACTTTACAAAATATGAGTATATGAGGAAATTAATCCTCAACAGTAGCTTCCACGACAAACTAAAGTTCAATTATTCTCATCACAAAGTAAATGAGTATACGTGTTTACTGTTCCTTGTTTGGAATTACAAAAACCAGACAATTAAGCGTAGTACAACCACTACTATTTGCTTAAAGGTATGCATTAAAACGTGCATTGAATTGTTCTTCAAATTTACGGATGGCATTCCACGCCCTGCAACGTGGCTAGGCTGCGGCAGTGGGCTGGTCGCCCTGTGCTGGCCCAACGGAAGCTGAAGATGACATAAGGTGTCTGGTGGGTCAAACGAGCTCCAAATGGGATCAAATTTTGGAGTCCGTCATATTTTGGGCCAATGAAGATAATGGTCGAGCCAGATTTTTAGTTTAATGCCCAAAACCAGGTCATGGTGCACGGGTATTCTCAATGGTACCGAAAGCTTCTAGAAGGGCCTAGCAAGGTCTTGGAGGTGAGCTTCTAGGCTAAGGTAATTCTAGAACGTGTTTAGAGTCTTTCTTGTTGTACATATGTGTTGTAGAGTGTCTAGATTGTTCTAAGGCAGCATGTGTGTAGAACCCTCCAATTGAAGAGGTGAAGAACTTTCTAGAATTTAAGGAAGGAGGGATGGAGGCCTATAAATAGGCATCCCCACGCATATGTACATATCATCCAACACTTGTAATTTTTCTCAAGCAATCTAAGAGCTTTCTGTTAAACCCTCTCTTGAGTAACTACTTTCTTTGCTTAACCATCTTTTCCATGCTTAGCCAATTTTCGTAGTATACGTACTTAGCTTAGCCAAGCTAGCCCAGTCAAGCAGTCGGGTGCCTTGACTTGTCTTTCAAGGGGACTGTGAAGCAAGAAGGCCACGCGCGTATATCGACTAGGGAAGAGTCGGTACGTGAAATTGTGCCAAGTTCTTGCACTCATGAGTAATCTCGAGCAGTTCCTTGTGTTCAGGGGGATTGAACTTTGACAAGGCTTGAGTGACTTTATATTCATGTCAAGACTAGGATAGGAATTAGCATTTAAGAAAAATCTTCAAACATCTCCCAGCAAGGCATTGAACCTCCACAATTGTAGGATTGGTGAGAAGTAGTGCTTGCTTCATAACTACATCTTGCTTGCTCCTTTAGTATGAGGAGTAGTCTATCCATTAAATTTGCTCCCTCACCCCACATCTTGGCCCCACGATGAAACTTCTCAATTGTTTCTATGATTGGATTAACTTGACCAAGATCCATGATATAGAAACGTACAAAAGTGCACAAACAATTAGCTTCAAGCTTGCACTGTAGCTATCAAAGGTTGCAACGGTATGTTCCTCAGTCAACTCCTCTATTACCCATGCTCTTCTCCAATCTCTTTCTCTGCCAAAGCGTGGTAGGAGTTGGTTAAATTGACCAAGGTCTTTAGCCAGTACCAAAGATGGTTTTGCGGCACATCTCTAAACATATGCATCCCATCATCCAATTTGTGCACTATAAAAGACAATAATGGCAATGGTTGATAATCATTTGCCATTATGAAATATGCAACAAGTCTAGATGTTCAAGTGGCATCATTTCGTTGTTGAGGCTCCTCTTCCATCATAGAGGTGAGAATCGTCATACCTTCAACAAAATTTTCTATCTTAATCCCTATCTCTCTTGATTCAATCCATGTATTATTCCCCACCTCGAACTCATATTTGGCTTCTCCAATATTCTTTATGACACAGAATAGTGGCAAGGAGTTGGAAGGATAACGTTCTTTGGAACCCTCAAGATTGAATCTAAGGATGGTCCTTACTACACCTCTAGTGGCTACTCTAATTCTCTCACTACACTTGGAGCCTAGTAAGTACAACAATCCATATAATATCCCATTATGTTGGTTAGGTATAGATGGTTCCAGAACATTCCCAAATTGCTCTTATCGAAAAGCATGGACAGTTGTTCTACCGCAATATCCACAATATCCAAGTAAGAGTGCACATGATCTGCAGCTAGTATGTAAAGGGATAAGTAGAGGAAACATCTTTCGGCATTCATTTTCTTTGGAATATGCAATTGGTGCACCATGTTATCAACTGTAAACAATCAACAATAACTTAATTTGGAAATCATCATACGAGGTTTTTTTTTGATGTGCATCATGCGAGGTTAAATGTATATATGTTCCTAATAACTTCATTCAACAAGCTTATCAAGTGTAATTATTCGAAATTCAGGAAATATATAAATATATAATCCAAAATGTATAAAGAACTTGGCCTTATTACCTACCTTACATATTTATATATGATGTTAGTTAATATTTATCTACCGTATTTAATTTTAGCTCAAGTAACTCAAACTAGACAAACAAAACTCAAATAAATTCAGTTATCACAGATAGATTTCAATGAATACTATGAAATAATATAAATAGATTTTCATCAAGCTGATCGATCTTTCTGATTAGTTAGTATACTTGTGAAGAATTAATGATCAGTTACTTCAAACTTCTATAGAACCTTCTGATGCACAAAAAGAGAATTACAATTGATGAGTTCCTTAATTATGATGTTTTATTTGAAAAATATCTGAAAAATTTAGAACGAATCCCCAATGTTTTCGAAAATTTGAAATTGAAAATTTTCGGTCCGTTTTTGGTCCAAAATATCTAAAAACTAAAATATCGGATCGGATCGACCGAGACATGGAACGGATTGCTGGATCAGATATTTATGAACACCCTAAGTCGTGACATTTTCCCCACTAAAACTCTTGACGTTTTCGTCAAAAACGTCTTTCGAATTCTGCAGTTTTGTCCCACTAAAACTCTTGAACCTTTTTATGGTATATCATGATTCACATGCATATCCATAAGAAAACACATCTTTAGATAATTCAAGTTTCAGCCTCGGGTAGAGATGATAATGGGTAGGATCTGGACAGGGTTCTCTATGATCCAGATCCAGATCCATTTCTTACGCAAGGATCCAGATCCAGGGTAATAAGAATGAGGATCCAGATCCAGATCCGTATGGATCCTACAAATCCAAAACGGAACCATGCCTATTTTCTTCAAACTACCCAATAAAATAATCTAATATCAACCAAAATTTACATTTAATTTCTAAAAAAAACCATTGCAACCATTTACAACTATTTAATTATCAAACGATAAATTAATCAACTATTTCTGAAAGATTAACAATCATCAACTGATTTCTCGAAACCAATTATCCAATAAATTCGCACATTCATTAGAACAATAATTCGAAATTTAAGCAAAAATCTACTATTATATGTAATAACTAATATTATAATATTAAATAATAATAATATTATAAAATCGAGTAAACGGATCTGGATAATAATTTGGGATCCGGTCCAGATCCGTTTTTTCAAGGAAGATCCATATCCTACCCGGATCCATAGGGTCCAAAATTTAAGGATCCAGATCCGTTAAAAATTGATCTGGATCCACGGATACGGGTAGGGTCCATTACCCATTGTCATCTCTAGCTTGGGTAACCAACTGGTTAAAATACAAAAATAACCTAAAGTTGTATCACATTTAAAAAATTATCTTTAAGGTCTTAAATTGCAATAAAAAACAAGGGAAATTTTCTCAAGTACCCCTAAGGTTTGGTGTAATTTCCAAATTACCCCTCACATCTGGAGAATTTCTCAGATACCTTTGAGGTTTGTGTTTGGGTCTACAATACCTTTACTAATGACGGCAGATTAACATACGTTAGTTTTTCTCTTTCTCTCTTCCATTTTCTCTATCTCCTCCCACCATCCTCCATTAATGAACCTTTAAGCTTCGAAGCTTTCTCTCTCCTCCCAATTTTCCTCTTTATCTTTTGTGTCCTCTCACCTCCAATCTTCATAATGGGTCTGACCCGACCCGTTAGTCAACACCCTTGACCTTGCCCGGTCCGGCCCTGTCCCTGCCCAATGAACAAGAGTTTAAGTGAGAAGATAAAAAAAACTTGAGTAGTACTCCTTGTGTATTTTTTATCTTTCCTACTTTGACTTTGCACGTTTGCCAATGCACTTATTCTACGTTAAATATCTTTCATTACATATTAGTAAAAATTATAATAATTGAATATTAATAAAGTACTCATTGAGACGAATCAAACAAGACCCCACATGACTATATTTTTTCTTATATATCGAGAAAAATCTTAAAAATTCTCTCTACCTGAGAATAGTGTCAAGATTATAAGTGAGAAAGATAAAAAAAATACAGTATAAATTAAGTTACAGTTTTGCGAAAACACTATCCTAAATTCCTAATCATAAGATTCATTTTTTTTTTTTTTTTTTTGATAAGGAGAACAAACTTAGGCTAACCCCCTAATCTGGGGGCCAGCCTAAAACATCCTTTCGGATGATGAGGGAAAAATCCAAACAGTACGGGGGGAACCAGTACATAAGGAGGGGTGGTCATGCGCTTTCCTAGCCATGAAGTCAGCAGCCTTGTTAGCTTCGCGAAAGCAGTGACGGAACTGACAGTCCTGAAACCACCTAGTAGCCACACCTGCATCTATCACAATGTTAGAAATTTCCCACGGAATACGCCAACAATTCTTCATAGAATTAATGACAGCTAAGTTGTCTCCTTCAATAATAATATTAGAATATCAAGAGAATAGCTCCTTTAATTCCTTCTCTAAGAGCCCAAGCTTCAGCTTGCAAAATAGAAATATTGGGCCCCAAAGACTTGGCACCAGCTAGGAGAACCTCCCCAGAATTATTACGAATAACAAATCCTAAGGTTGCATTCCCATTTCTAATTTTAGAGCCATCAAAATTAAGCTTACAGTAATGAAGAGGAGGGGGGGACCAAATAAGATTTTGGCCCGATCTATCTAACTTGATCATGGGCTTTTTAATGCTAGAGGTGGAAACAACATTATCATCTCCATCATCCAGATCAGACTTCAACCATTGTTCATAAAAGTTCTTAATTATAAAACTAACACGACGAGGAGAAAACCCTCATCATTGAAGATAACTTTATTTCTAGTGAACCAAATAAACACCAAAATAAAAGCAGACTTAGTTATGTGATCATCAGAAAGAGTAGAATGACAACCTCAATCCAATAACGGAAAGTAATGAGCTAGAGAAAATTAATATTACCAGGACGGAGGGCCAAGAGGCACTATCGTGGAGGCAGGAGAAACCTGTAAAGTAAATGGACACTCAAAACAGAGGTGAGTCATAGTCTCCTGAGAATTACAACAAAGAACACATTGCTGAGGAACAAAAACTTTGCATTTTTCAAGTCTATCCTTAGTAGGAAGACCATCATGACAGGCTTTCCAAAGGAACATTGTAATTTTGGGAGGGACATGAAGCTTCCAAATCCAAGCAAATTCTACCTTCTCAAAATTTGGATTAAAAGCTCCTTGGGCTAAAAGGGAACCAGACTTAACGGAGTATTCTCCATCCGCCGTCAATCCCCAAACAAGAGAGTCTGGCTGAGGAGACGACGGCACAAAAATAGAAGAGATCCTAGCCACAATATGTGAAGGTACTACAGTTTCAAGCTTGGAACAATCCCACCCCCAAACTCATTAATAAACTCACTAACTGTAGCACCTTCTGAACCCGAGAGAGGACTAACCACCATACTAATGGGATATTGGAAAACCCAATTATCCTCCCAAAATCTAATGTCTTTACCATTTCCAACCTGCCATCTTAGACCCTTTTTAAACAAAGGCCTGAGGGACATAAGCTTTCTCCATTGCCAAGAAGCTACTGGAGAAACATTATGAGAGAGGATATCACTAGATTTACTATACTTTTTTTTAACTAGACTAACCCAAAGATTATCTGAATGTTTGAGAATTTTCCAAAGCAACTTCATTTGAAGGGCTATATTATTGACTTCAGCTTTTCTTATACCCAACCCCCCAAATTGTTTCGGAAGACAAATTTTATCCCATCCAATCAAATTAGCAGTTTTATTCAAGTGGTCTTTATTCCAGAAGAAATTCCTATAAGACTTGTCTAAATTCGAAAGAATAGTCTTTGGTAAATAAAAACTTTGCATTTGATAATTGGCTTTAGTAGCCAAATTCGCTTGAATAAGAACCGTTCTACCAGCTTGGGAAAGAGAGTTGGCTTTCCACTTAGGTAACTGATTGACAACCTTAGTGCAAACTTTCCCAAAAGTTTCCTTTGTAACTCGAGAATCTATAATTGGGCAACCCAAATACTCCCCTAAATTGTTTGTTTCAGCCATTCCAAGTAGCGAAGCAAAATTAACTTTAGACTCTGCAGAAACATTAGGAGAACATTGAAAGGCAGATTTATGAAAATTAACAAGCTGGCCAGACATAGAACAATATTTATCAAGAATTAGCTTAATAGCAGAACAACTATTATCAGAGGCTCGCGCAAAAATCATAGTGTCATCAGCAAAGGTAAGAAAAGGGATACGAACACCAGATTTACCTATAGGAACACCAATTAATTTATCTCTGTGATCATTAGCCGCTGACAGTTGCCTAGCAAGAAGTTCAGCACATATAATGAAAAGATAAGGTGAGAGCGGATCACCTTGACGGATTCCTCTGGACGGGGTAAACCGATCACCGGGAATGCCATTGACTAAAACTGAAAAGGAGGGAGTTGTGATGCAACACCGAATCCAAGCAACCCATTGAGAGCAGAATCCCAACTTCTTTAGAGTGACTAAAATATAGTCCCATTCTAATCTATCATAAGCTTTTTCCATATCGAGTTTGATTGCAATCCACCCCTCAGATCCAGTTTTTTACTAAAAGAGTGGAAGACCTCATGAGCAATTAGAATATTGTCTTGAATAAGACGTTCTGGAACAAAGGCCCCTTGCAGAGGGTGAATAATTTTTCCTAACACAGATTTTAGTCTAGTAGTTATAACTTTTGAGATAACCTTATAAATTGTTGAACACAAACTTATAGGTCTAAAATGATTTGAACTGGAAGGATTATCCATTTTAGGAATTAGAGCAAGAAATGTGTGGTTTATTTCCTTCAATATATTTCCTGAATGAAAAAAGGCTTTAACCGCTCTAATGACAGAATTACCCACTAGAGTCCAATATTTCTGAAAGAAAAAAAGGAGGGAAACCGTCAGGACCAGGAGATTTGTCCGGAGCTAGATCGAAAACAGCTTCTTTAATTTCTTCAGCGGAGACTACTGCTATAAGATAGTCATTATCTTCATCAGAGATTATAGGAGAAAGAAGATTAAAGTCAACACCTTCATCAAATCCACAATTTGGATTTGAAATAAATCTTTTACAAAATTCCTTTGTAATTTCACTAGATATAATAGCTGGAGAAGAGATAGCTTGATCCGTCTCTGTAGTAAAGTTTTTAATTTGATTCTTATTTCGCCTAATGGTAGCATGAGTATGATAATATCTTGTGTTTGCATCCCCAAGACGGAGATAATCAGTCTTGCTTTTTTGTTTCCAATAATCATGACTATAAGATAATAGATTTTCTCTTTTGAGAAGAAAACGAGTTTGTTGTGACTTGAGAGAAGAGCACAAGGGATGGACTAATAGATTAGATTGAATTTCTGCTAGTTTAGAATCAACAATTCTCAATTGTCTAAAAACATTACCAAACTGGGACATATTCCATTTCTTTGATGCGACCTTTAGTAGTTTACATTTCTTCACAAGATTGAACATATGAGAGCCATTGAAACGAGTACACCAAGTCTTTTTGACAAGAGTGTCATAATCTTTTCGGTGACACCACATTTTCTCAAAACGAAAAGGGGGAGCTTTCAAGGTTTTATTCTTAGATAAATCAAGTGTTACTTGACAATGATCTGATGAAGTGAAAGGATGATGTTTTAGAATTGCTTGAGGGAAGTGATTAAGCCAAAGTTGACTAGCTAACCCTTTATCAATGCGTTCTAGAATATTGTTTGGGCCTGCTCTTTTTTTCCTCCAAGTATATCTAGATCCCATAAAGGGAAGTCACAACACGGTATCTGCGTTAAAACATTTTTCATAACGTTGAGCCTATTGGAGTTAAATGGAGCTCCTCCTAATTTGTCCTGTTCACAACTAATTTCATTAAAATCCCCAAGAATCACAAAAGGAGAAGTTAACGAATTCACATACTCAAAGATCTCTTCCCAAAAATCAGCTTTATGTTGGCTTTTGGGAGGGGCATAAATAAAGATGATTATAAAGGAAATATTTTCATTTAGGAGAGTAATATTACTAGCAATAAATCGAGTAGCTTTATGAATGACTACTAAATTAAAGGGAGACTGATTACAATCCTTCCAAAATAACCAAAGCCCACCTGCTAGGCCTAAGGTGGGCACGAAATCTACATATTGAAAGCCACATTGATTTACTGTAATAAGGGAGGGGGGAGCTTGGGACTTAACTTCACAAATCATGAAGACCTTAATGGAATTACTATTACAAAAATCTCGAATATCAACCAAAGAGTTCTTTTTTAACACCCCTCTTATGTTCCAAAAGCCAGCAATCATGCTTATTTAATAAATCACACAAACCTGAAGTTGACTAGCATGAAGGGCTAAAGAATTAATAAGACATACTTTAAGAATGTGGCACAAACATTCACTAATATGAGCATTGATAACAAAATCCTGGAGACAAGGTGAGACTGTCATATCTTGTGAAACTATAAACCCTGCACATTTGAGGCTGAACACGAGATGAACCTTTACCTTAACAATGTTTCCTGAAGAGGAAAACATCCATTGAATCTTCTGAAAAAAAGGATGGTCATATGCAACCAGCATCACATAATGAATAACAGACAAACTGAATAGTTTCATCAGCAAATGAATAATAGCTTGTAAAAAGATATTGCATTTTTCTTTAATAAGGCTCTTAGGCTCAAAAGAGACAAGGCCTTCTATTGGCACACGTTGATAAAAATATTTTTCTCCATTCCAATAGCTTCTGTGGCCTAGAATGGAGTGAAAAATTCCAATCCAATAGCTTCTGTAGCCTAAACCGGAGATTTTATTAAAGTAAAATATTCTGAGAAGCAACCAACGAAATCCAATCCAACAATTTCTACTGACTAGCTTAACTTTTACTAAATTAGATAAATAGAGAGCAGTCACTCTAAAATTAGAGGTGGCCGGAATAAGCTGAGAAAAGTTGAGAGCTAAACCAACCTTAGCTATGGGGTATGACTTTAAACGACATCCGAAAAATGAGCATACAACCAATAAGAGAAGCAAGAAGAAGACAGTTATTGTAGTCATTTGAATGAATACAAATTCCTTCATAAAGATCAAGCTAATGAAACCATAATAACTTAAGATTCTCAACAGCAAACAAAAAATATAGAGCATCCTGCTAATTGGACAAAAGATGAGCATATCACCAATTACTAACAATGAATTTCGTAATGAAAACTTTCCTAAAGGAGGTAAACAAAACCATACCTTATGGTTCACAATACATGAACCTGCCTGATCTAATTGAACAAAATAGGATGCTTTATGTGAAAGTGAAAACTTTTTGAATTCACCAACTTCACCATGAATAGCAGACAAATGATAAAGCTGGAAATCATAGCATCTACACCTAAATGGTGTAGCCTGGATGACTTCAAAGAAGGCTCTAGCACACACCACCATAGTAGCAGCCACACGGTGGCAGAACCACCAGCAGACCACGCTAAACAAAACCCGACAGCCAGGAGGCTTGGGTGAGACATAGGACATCAACCCTTCAGCTGGAATCGAGAAAACCAACACCAAAAACATTAAACAAAGACCCACACCAATCATTGAAAGAGGAACCCAATACCGAGAACCCCGAAAAACCCTAGCCATGACTCGAACTTTAAATTTGAATGGAAGGAAGATGAATCCTTTAATCCAATCAAATGATTGAACTCTGAATCCCAAGAATGATGAAGAAGCTCGGAATTGTACTAACAAGTGAGGATGAGAATAATTCTCATAATCTGATTTTTTTTTTTCGACAAATCACAATCTCATCATGAGTAAAAATAATTTCCTGAAGAATGACTTTTTTTGCGCAGAAAATTTTGAAATTTGCAATCTGAATTGCTAACAGGATATTAGAAAGAATAACTAAGAGCAATTCATCCTGGTTGAGGATAGAAGATTTCTCAAAATTGAATTGGGGATTTCTTTTATGGCTAGGGTTTTGGAACTTGGAATTGGGGCTTTTTTCTCCTTTCTTTTCTCTCTCATCTTTTTTTCCTAATCATAAGATTCATGACTTATCTTTTAATTTTTCGAAGAAGCAAAAAATAATCAAAATGGAGTAGTGGAATCATGGACTAGAATTATGCAAGTACTAGTAGAATAGTAGTAGCCTCCCCCTCAAAAAAAATAAATAGTAGTAGCATATGAGGAGAAGTAATAAAAAAATGAAACAAATCAAGTAATGCCAAAATCGCACGGCCAAAAACGGTTTGTATTCCAAAAGTTCGTACTACACACTCTACAAACGCCTCTGACAGAGCCTACTACTGCAACTCCTCCCACTTCCTCCATATTTTCCTCCATCTTTGGAAACTTTTATCTCTCTCCTTCACTTCTCAATTTCATTCTAGGTTTTCACTCATTATTTTTCTCCACAGTATTGCTGCAATCTCAGTAACATTTTCCTTCCTAAATCATGAATTTTTTTTTTTTTTATATTTTCCGTATAGTTGATGCTGTAACAGCCATTAATTGCTCTTGCGTGCTTCTTCGTGAATTATCTGCAATTTTATCTACTTCTTATTTTTCGTTATTTTTGTATGTTTCAGTTCGTTTCTCATCTATCTTTATCTTTGTGTTTTTATTAATTATGTGCAGAGTAATTTAATCTCTGTTTTTTCCTTGCTATTTGAATTTTTGTTTATCATCTAGTTTTGGTTTGTTTTTTGGATTAAAATGCTTAATTGAACTTTTGAAGGATTTTTTTTGACAAATTTTCCTTTTTTTATCATGTAATTTTTTCCATCTCTGTTTTCTCTAGCCATTCATGATCCTTATTTTGGAGGAATTTCTTCTTTTTGGTTTTTGCTGTTCTAGTTCATTTGACTTTAAATCTCGTAGTTTTGATTTCACGGGTTATTTTAGGTAAATTCTAAGTATTATGTTATGGTGATTGTCTTTTGGAAGTCCGCCTTGTGTTCGCTTCATCTGTGCTATAATATGAGGGTTCCATCGAGAATGTTCAGCATCAATTTTCGGTTTATCTTTATGTTTCCGAAATCACGTAATAATGTTGCTATTTATCAATGTAAAAGGGAATTTGCGTGCCTCTACTATCACAAGTCACAGTTTTCTTCTTCCATTAGGATGCTACTTCCTTAGTGTATAACTTTTTGCTTGTGTGTCTTTTGGAAATTATCTTTCTATTGGTGTAGAAAGGTTAGAGCTAAACTCAGCCGTTTTTTTGTTCATTTTTGATAATGCTAACAAGTAGACTCTTTCCAGAACAATTGTATCCGTATATATGTTTACATTTAAATGCTAACAGACAACTGAAGTTTATGGCTTAAGACTCTCTTGTATCAAAATTTGATGCTTGACCCTTGTTGGCTCTTTACACTACTGAGTTTTGCTGGATTCTCATTTGGCTTTAGCTACCTGTTTGTGTGTTTTTCTTTCTTATGGCATTATGGCTGGTGTATGTTACTCAAGATTAGCTTGGTATATGACATAGAGCTGATTTCATAACAATTTTTGACTTTGCAGCCATCTGCGGAAGTAAATGGCATCTTCAGATGAAGAGGGTGAGGTATATCCAGATAGCGTGACTGATTATGAATTCGTCAATCAGGAGAATGAACACATTTCATTTGCATTTTTGCCCCTTCAATGGCGCAATGACGAGTCTATTGACACTGTAAACCTCCAGATGTTTGTATCTGGTGTTTGTGATGGTGGCCTTCAAAAGATCTATAAACAAGTCGTAGCATGGAGATATGAGCTTGCGTATGTACAGCCGGAAATTTCGGTGTTGTGCAAGGGTAACCTCTGGGTAAAGCTTTTGAAGCCGAAAAAGCTGTTTGAGGCTACAATTAGGTCAATACTGATCACGATACAATGCCTTCATTTCGTTAAACATAATCCACAGGCAACTAAAAACTCTATATGGTGCCATTTATCAAGAGTTTTCAGGTTTGAATGTTGTCTTTGGTATTACTATCTGGTTTTGCAATATGTATTGATCATAACATTACATAATGTATCCACTATCAATTATCTCACTATCAATTATCCCACTATCAATTATCATGTACTTTGAATAAATTATATCTACCTGCAATTATTGCAGCATATATGAGGTTGCCCCTTCAGAATTTGACTGTATGGATCATATATCACTGATTAAAAGTGCTGCTAAACGTGACAAAACCTTCATGAATAACGAGGTATTTGCTCTCTTTAAATCCTACTTCTCCTGAGATGACTTGAATTGCTTGCATGTTCATCATTAGTATACCTAAGAAATTGATTGTATTCATATTACTTAAGCCATAGATTGCACTCGGCTGAGATGGACTGCGTTTAGGTTGTTTGATCTGTTCTCATCTATAATACTCTTAGGCTTTACACTTTGATGTGTAGTCAACATGAATTATTATTGGAGCTTAATCTTTGAGGATTTTGAGCTGATAAGAAATTTATATTCTTGTGCTGTTTATGTAGGATTCAATAGTGTGCTTAGACATGTATGCATAAAGTAGATGGACATGCTTATGCTACTTGTGTCTTGCTAGCTTGCCATACAAAGAGGGTAGACTTGATGTACAATAAAGAAATTTTTTCTTCAAATTATTTACCAAATAACCCCGACTTTTCGGTTTGTTCACCAAATACCCCGAATGTTTTGAAAATTCATCATGTACCCTGATCTTTTAAAAGTACACTCGCATAACTAATGATTGTCAACTCCGTTAACAATAACACCTAATTAGCCAAATGAACCCACTTATAAGAAACTAAGTGCCCAATCCTTTTCTGCAAACTCTACTAAGAATAAGAATAATCACTATTGCCTAGCAATTTAAAGGAATTTAACAGTACATATGTAAACATGAGTAACTTAGTCGACACTTTTGTCATATGTGTAGATTGGATTATTCATGATAGATGCGCGTTGTTCTTGAAGAATTTGATAGTATTGTGTGCTCTCTTTGTTCCCAAATTTTCTCTACTAAGAGTATTCATAAGAAGTAGAATAAAAGATTTGGAAGTGAATAAAGAGAAAAGAAGTAAGAGAAACTGTTGGTATGGAGAGAGAAATCTCTATTATATATGGGAGCTCTTGAGGACTTTCGTGTCTATCCTTTTTTACCAATATGCCCTCAACTAGAAAATAAAACCACAACACCTACTACTCTATTAGTTTAAAAACAAAAATAAAGAAGGGAAAAATTGTCAAACAAACTGCAAAGCAACTACTCCCTCTATCTCAGAATACTCTTGGCACTTATCAAGACATGTAGTTTTAGATGATAAGTTGTTGTTTGGTTATCAATTGTTATTTTATTGAAAATTAGATGTGATAGGAGTTAGTAATTAGTAAAAGTAGTATTACTCTATTTTAAGGAGAGAGAATGTGAGCCATGGTTAAAGTTGGTAGGTAATAAGAGTGGTATTATTTTATTTGGAGGAGAGGGAGTGTGGGTCAAAAGTTAAAAAGTAGAATGATTAAAATAATAGTGGGTCATATCTCAGAATAGAAGTATAAAGAGTATTATGAAACAAATAAAAAAAGGAAAGTGTAAAGAGTATTATGAGATGGAGGGAGTAGTACTTATCCTTCGACTTTATAACGTGCATATAAGGCTAGTAGGATGTAATGTAACGGAGGGATAAGAATGAACTTTTTTTAATCAGGTTGTTTTCTTCAACCTATAGTAGAAGTGAACAAAACCCTTAGACAACTCGAAAAGGAAAGTGTGAAGAAAGGTTAGATGAAGGGAGTAATTATTAGATCCAAGTGTTGGGAGTTAGGACTACATGAGGGGAAGCACATTTGTTTCAGTACTCTTTTAATGTTCTATTAATTTTTTCTTTCGAGGATTTCATAGTTTGTGTACTTGTGCTTATCATGATCCCTCTTGTATGAATAAGATGGCGTTATAAGTTTCTATTCGGGCTTTAGGAGTCATTCATGTCATTAGGATATTTCCAAATTTCAATAATATCTGTAACAAATGAATTTCATAAGTGGACTTAATCTCGCCTAAAGAGACAAACTATGTATATCTTGACATTTATGTTGTGTGATATGCTTTTATTTCTAATTGATTAATATACATCCCGTCCTATATATGTGTTTATAAGATAGAAATTCTCTTGTTTTAACAACGAATTCCTTGGACAGTACATTCTTGGGATTCTATTGGAAAAGCCTACAAAGGGGAAAGTGCTTCAAATGGTCAGTTCAGGATGTTGATTTTTGATTATTGTTCTAATGTAGTATGTATAATGGATTAAAATTATGATTTACCTTTGTCTACCAGGAAGGTTCGATGGTGAAGAGGGATGACTTCATTGTGGATGATCCTGATGAGCTTGATGATTCATCTGACAATGATGACCTCTTTGATACATGTTGCTCACTTTGTGACAATGGGGGGGATATTCTTTGGTATTTACTTCTCTTGCTTACTCCAACTTTCTATTTCTATATGTTTGATTGCTTAGGCCGTAAGTGGACCGAGAAAGGCCCGATTAGACCAAAAAAAGTTTGGATTGGATTTGGACCAAAAATTTTTATTCCAAAAAATTTCAGATTGGATCTAATCTTGTGTCCAACATTTTTGTGTACACTGATTTCACTTGGTGTCGGGAATGCTCGACTTATCAATTTATCTGCTCATGTTGCCCATGCTGGATTAATTGTATGAGCAATGAACCTATTTGAAGTGGCTCATTTCGTACCAGAGAAGCCGATGTATGAACAAGGACTAATTTTACCCCCCAACCTAGCTAATATATAGTCCGTGAAAAGAAATAGAATCAAACATAGAAATAGAAATTTTAATTCAAGTTCCAACAAGCGATAAAGAAATGAATCCAAAAAAGTTGGATTGTTAAGAACTTCATATTCAAGGATACATGTCTCCTAGGTTGCATGTTCTTTACATTTGGAACTACATTAAGATGAGTGTTACTCCTTCCGTTTTTATTTTTTTATTTTTTTATTTTTTTATAAGAAAAGAAAACCTAGGTCTGGCACCTTGGATAGGACCAGCCTACACCATCCTTACGGATGATGGAAGAAAAGGCAATATTAGAAGAGGAAAAACAATACACAAGCAAAGAAACCTCATGCCAGACCGTTTCTTTTTAATCTACACACTTTCCTTTTTAGTCTTTAATCTACACATTGTTGCTTTTTTTTTATTTTTGTTAACATATCACTTCTACTTTCTCCTCTTTTTCTACCCATGTCATTCACTTTTTAATATTTTAATCCACTCTTTTGTTTCTCTCTCTCACTTTTCAAATTCTCTCTCCACCTTTTCGGTTTCTCTCTCATACTTTTGTACTTCTTCATTGGTTTTCCCCCAAAGTGAAGTGAGTAAATTAAAAAGAAACGGAGGGAGTATTACTTATGTGATGATATGTTTTTAATTTATCTCTAATACATTATTTGATTTAGAAAAATCAGTTGTACCAAAATGGATTTAACTTTTAGAGAAATGGCCTAAACTGGATAATTAATTAATTTGAAATTTTGGACAGGACCGGACTGAGACTAAATTGGACTAGACTCGTGATGTGTTCTGACTAGTTATAGACTCAATTTATCGAGTCCAAAAAACTTTAGACTGGCTTTAGACCAGTCCAATTTGTCCTCCTTCTGATTGTTGTTCTGCCTCTACATTTTCACATAAAAGTTCAGAGTGTACTAAATTAATACAATGTTGTTTATGACAAATTGTTACTGGGTTCCTTATATAATAATAGTGATATTTACTATTATAGGTGTTCCAAAAAAATATAGCTCCCTTGTTCTTCTAGTTTATTATAACTGGATTCTCCTTCATCCCTCACTTGATAATGAAATAGACACAAATTCTTCTACAGTCATTATAAATCTTATATGTTTGAAGGGAGGAGACATAACATGCCAATGTTTTTGTCTGACCTGTACAAGAAACGTTAGGTGTGCAATTGTTCTCAATTCATTTAGCTGGTAGTGACAAGTGAGCGGAGGGGTGGGGTGTCAGGTAACCAGAAGATTGTATTGTCAAAAATGTAAAGGCGTCTTTTTGGTAGAGTAAAACTCAATTTTTGGAGTGCTTCTGTTTATTCTACTTGCTGGGGAAAGCTGTTTTGATCTTCACTGTTTGCTTTGAACTATGTAGTTCTATTACACACAAACTTGTCATTCAGTTGGTCACGCCTTCCTCTCCTGCCTGGATGTGCCTCATCTGAAATGACACAGACAAATCATTGGGGTACTTGGGGTAATTGTTGAATCTAGCATGAAGATGTATGTTCGCCTTTCAATATCTGACCAACTGTTTACTGTTTTCCCATTTGATGTCTTGCATTTTGACAGTTGTGAAGGGAGGTGTATGAGGTCCTTCCATGCAACTGAGGCTTCTGGAGAGGGATTGTGTGATAGTCTTGGCCTATCGGCAGCACAAGTTAATGTAGGTAAAATTCTCCTACATAAGGTTTATACTTTATATGTACTATGCATAACAATTTGCATTTGTCTTGATTATTGTTTTTTACAGGCTATTCCGAATTTTATCTGCAAGAACTGTCAATATCAGCAACATCAGTGTTTTATTTGTGGAAAGTTGGGCTCATCAGACATGTCTTCTAGCCCAGAGGTATACCCTGTTAAAAATTTTACGAGATCCTTTTGTCCCCTCTTTGGTCTATTGCCTTGTCTTTGTTTTAGTATCCCTTTCGTATTTTTTCCTTTTTACCATTGAGCTTTTAATTGTTTCATGGTTATCCTCAACTATTCATTGTACCCGAGTGCTTTGTGTAAGAAGCAGCAAGACTGAATAGGATTTATAAAGTGTTCTGCCAAAGGATATGTGGAGGGTCAAATAAACATCATGGCACATTTTTTTTTTAAAAGTAATGGATGCTACCAAAGTGTTGAAAAGTTAGTCTCCATGAAGAAGTAACAATCCTAGATAGTAAGATTGCTAGCAAGATGCTTATGTGGAACAGATTTTTTTTTTCTCAATTATAATTGATAAAACTGAAGTATAATTACAAGTTGCGTGTCTTGCACTTCAAATTTCCAGTGGATCAATCATGTGTCTGTCCTGCTCAGTTCGTGTAATATCCCCGCAGCTGCTGTAACTTTAAAATGCCACTTGATGAAGGCTGGATAGACATTAGTGCTAGAGTGCTCTTCTGGTAGGCTTTCAGTCTCATGTTAGAGTGCATTAGCGTATAAAGAATTTAGAGAATGGGGATCTGAACTATGATTCTTTTTTTTTTGAAAAAAATTTGTTTGGTGCAACTTTGTGCCGTGCAGTCTAGTTTATCTGACATGACTTCTTTCAGGTCTTCCCTTGTGTTGCTGCTAATTGTGGCCGGTTTTATCATCCCAGATGTGTTTCCAAAAAACTCCAGCAGCAAAATGATACCCAGATGGAGGACCTTGAGAAGAAAATATTTGCTCAAGACTCTTTTGTTTGTCCTTCTCATAAATGTTTTGTTTGTAAGCAAGCAGAGGATAGAGAAGTTGATGACCTACAATTTGCAGTCTGTAGACGTTGTCCTAAATCATATCATAGGAAATGCTTACCAAGGTAATCAATCTTGAATGATTGCTTCATTGTGTATCAAAATTCGAACTTAATGGATGCTAGACTTTCGATCACTTCTGCAGTGAAATTTCTTTTGATGATAACGCTGAGGTGAATGGAGTCTTGCAAAGAGCTTGGGATGGTCTTCTGATAAAGCGTATCTTGATATATTGCCTGTAGGTTATTTATTTATTGCTTTTATTGCATAATTTTACATCTGAACTTTGGTTCTGATTTCATGCGTCTGTTTGGATTTGCTCCGGACTTTGCACAGGGACCATGAGATTGATCCAGAACTTGGAACCCCGCTGAGAAACCATATAAACTTTCCTGGTGTTTTCAAAGAGAAAAAACATGTTCCAGAAAAACCTTTGACTAGAGTTAATGTCTTACCGATGAAAAGGAAACTGATTCCTTATCATTCTGCAACTGAAACTGTTGAAAAGAGGACTGTCAAACAAGTTGATAAGGTCCAAAATAGTGTCAGAGGTAGTGATTCAACTAGGTTAGTTGGACAACGTGGTAGTAAACCTAGTTCTGTTGCTCAGAAGAGTGAAAGGTTTAGTAATTTGTCATTTGCTTCGATGGGTCATGTGAAATCTTTTCCAAAGCCTCATGCTTTGACGACAATGACAGCAATTAAAGCAGTTCCTGATAGTAAAGTCAATTCTGAGAAAAATCTGAAGTCAAATATAGTGCACTCTGGCAATGCTGACAAATATTGGAAGAAACCCAGTGCTGTTCAAACAGCAAAGCCTTTGGTAGAGAAACAAAGGTGCTCAAGTCCTGTCATTGATGTCACAATGCAGAGAAGGTGAGGTTTAGCCCTAATGGTGTTACTATCTACTTTTGGTACCACAAAATATTTATGTCATTTCTTCTGCAGAATAATGGCTCTGATGGAAAATGTCAACTCTTCATTTGATGTGGATGAGTTCAAGAAGCAGCATATTGTTCCCTCCAATTATAAAAATAATCAAAATATAGACAAGACCCTGACAAAGGTGAAAGTTGAGGTCACAGTTAAGGTATTATGTTTATGTCTGGACTTTTTGAAATTGCTTGCTGCTTCAAATGTTTTAACTGTGTCAAGAATTCAAGATATTTGCTGGCCTTTTGACTATTCTCTCCCCCCATTAATTGTTGCAAGGCCATTCGAACAGCCTTGCAGAAGCTCGATGATGGTGGCACTGTTGATGATGCAAAGAGTGTCTGTAGTGCAGAGATGCTCCGACAGATCCCATTGTGGAAGGTTTGAACTATAATACTTTCTTTTATATCAATAATGCTTGTGTACATAATGACTTAAGGACTATTGGCCAAAATGCCATTTCCAGAAATTAGAGGCGAGAGCTATATGTTTTTGGTATATTGTGTAATTCAACAATATTCTGATATTATTTTCTATCACGGGCAAAAGAAAAATTCAACAGAATTACTGTCATTTGTAACTCAAGGACTGGCACTGGAACTCGTTGATGCTACTCTATTCCTTCCCATTTGGCAATGTTGGACAAAGTAATGGGTAAGATAGACTGCTGATATGATAATTTTCGCTCTGCAGGTGAAGTGGGGTAGGCTGTGGATATGATAAATAAGCCTTGTATAGGAGATCCTAAAATTAATGTTGAAGACTTTTAATCACATGAAAATTTTGTATATTGCCCTGTCTTTTGCTAGAAAAATAACTCATTCAGTCCAGAACTGTTGTTTAATTCAATGGGTTTAATTTACAAGGAGTAAGTATTGTAATGGCTCTTAAGAAGCCATAAATAGTCCACTTGTATGGTTTCCGTGTATGATGGTGGGTAATTACGGGAATGGAATTCTGCCCTTTGTTAATGTGAGAAGTATGTATTCTGTAGGTTAAAAAGTTTGAAGCTCAGATGAATATGTATGGGGAAACCTCCCCTGCAGCTGCCTAATCTATTGTCATATTCCTCTGAAATTTATGCACACCTTGTTCCTGATTGTTAGTTTGGTTGTCCTCTTACTGGCTTAGTGGTTCTGTATATATCTTCATCTTCTAAGCAACCGTCGGATAGAGCCTTATGGAATTAAATGGGCTGCTTAATACCTTGTCTTCTTTTCGAATAAAGTAAAGTTCTTCATGCTATTGAAGCACTTTAATTGATTATATTGTTGCAGAAAAGGCTTGATGTGTATCTCGCACCCTTCTTACATGGCATGTCCTACTCATCCTATGGACGGCATTTTACTAAACCAGATAAGCTTCAGGAGGCAAGTTCTGCTTGGATTCTATTATATAATATGTCTTCTTGTTTATTTTTAAGAAACAGTAGGTGAACTGATTGCTAATTTAATGCAAAAATCATGAAGTGAGGAAATGAATAATGATGTTGAATCTGTGCTGTTATGCATATAATTTTGTATGAATGTGCTAAATGAACATACATGATCATGTATCTCTAATACATAGTATGTTTATTTTTCTTTAATGATTGTATTAGTCTGAACTTTTGACTTCTATATCCAATGTTCGGGAGTGTTCATAGGTTTCTGTGGCAACTTTATGTTGCTTTACATCCTGGTGACAAGTAATACTTCTGGCCGTTGTAATCCTTTGAAAATTGATGTTCAATACCTCTAGTCTATGCTAGACTGTTATCTACCTGAGATTTAGCACTGAAATCGCTGAAAATTGAAGGTCATTGCAACTAGATCACCAGGCCTTGATTTTGATGCACTTGTTTTATTTTATTTTCCCTAGTGAAACTACTTGCAGCTGCAACCACAAGATACCACTTCAAATATAATCAATCATTCACATTGATGGCAATAACTTAATTAGTTGGCTCTTTGGACGTGAGTGCCTAAGCCATATTTTGGGATCATTAGGTGGATATCATCAATATCCCCTCTTTGATTACAATTTGTGGTTGAGTGTCCATGAGGACTGTGGAGTCTGTTTTTCTAATGTAGAATTTGAAGCTCAGGTGTCGTTTCTGAGCTTCATTCTTTTAGGCACAGTTCTTTTCCTCCTTGTACCCAACCTGGCAGCTCGTTTAGTCGCAGTTTGGCTTCAGTGGAAAGTTTTTCCTTGTGGTAGTGTTTGACAATATTTTTCTTAGGACGCTCTCTCTTCTCTAATATGCATGATAAATTAGTATGATGCATCTATTAGAATATTCTGGAAATGAAAAAGAGAAAAATCATTGCTGGGCATCCTGGCCGTTTACTACTCGAAGTCCTACTGTCGCTGATGCCTGGTCCTTGTCACTGTTTTTGTTTTTTGGGGGATGCCGCATGGATGTTGATGGTATTGCTTATCATGTAAAAGCATAATACTCACTCCTTTTTTTGCTACATCTTCCATAAATGGATATCTCCTTTTACTTGCTATATTTCTTTATTTGGTAATCATGGCCCAAAAAAAGGTACCAAAATTCCCTCTTATTTCTTTGTCTTCTTACCTATAACTCCCAAATATTTGTCAATTTTCCCATAAAGTTATGGTCCATACCACATTTTTTGGTTGTCCTAAATACTTGTGCCACAACAATATAGCAAGTAATTAAAGACAGAGGAAGCATTTAGTTAACGTGTACCCTTTCTCCCTGTTCAAAAAATAAAAAATTATAATAACTAACTCGCACATTATCAATAATAGTATTAGACATAGAAGTTGAGCCTACAGATAAATGGAGCTGATGGTTGTATTTTTTTCAGATTGTTCAAAGGCTTCATTGGTACGTCCAGGATGGCGATATGGTGAGAGCTTTTTCTTCAGTCTATCGCCTTCTTTTATTAGTATTGGAGTTCCAAATGATACAAAATATGCAAAGAATGTTGCAGCAGCTCTTTTTTATGTTTTATGTATTTAGGGTAAAGTTAAACCACCTCCGAAAATAATTTCTTAAGCTAGATTAGGCAAACTTTCTGGATATTCAGGTAATTGGTAGATCATGTTACAATAGTTTTTAACGTCACTAAGCTATGAACTGCCGATGATGTTGCAGATAGTGGACTTCTGTTGTGGTTCTAATGATTTCAGCTGTTTGATGAAAAAGAAGATGGACAGCGTGGGGAAGAAGTGCCTATTCAGAAATTACGATCTCTTTCCAGCTAAGGTGGACTTTGATTTCTCATCTCATAATTGCATCTTTGATATATTGTTCTTTTGGTATTTGGACCAATATAGTAAGTTACAGACCTAACATATCCAGATCTGTGTTACCTGGAGGCTGCACATGACTTTACTGGTACTATAGAAATCAAATTTTTTAAAGAAGTAAAAGTATATGATTTGTGTTTAAAAGTTTGTAATTTTCAAACGTTAGAGAGTTAATTTTACCTTAATAATCGATCCTTATATATGGACTTTTTTCTTGTGACCAACTGACCAACAATGAGACCGGATCGACTAGACTTAGATGTCTACTTGTAGTTTTGCTGTGACTTGTTCGTTTTTTTTCAAAAAAATGTCAAAACTCGTTTATATTTTTTAAATGCTTGCGTGTTTTTGTGGTTAGAATTAAGACCATATTCTGTGTCCATAATTATTAGAATTAGCTTTCTGGACACTTTTGAATAATGAATACTTTTGAAGAAGAAACAGAAATCAGAAAGCAAACTTTTCGCAGAAGTCGATTCGTCAAAAGGCTGAGGGGTATCTGCCTAGCCGGTGTCTTGCCAAAATAGATGAGAAGGATTTTTTTTCCTGTTTTTCATCTCCTTATAAGTTAAATCTTACATCTATTTCTCAATTTTAGTTGTTTTTATCTTTTTCTCCGTTTCAACTTATTTCTGTACCTTTTCTTTTAATAGAGTAAGATGTGTTCTCAATTCTATGCAATGAAATCAGATTAACAGTTTTTATAACTATATCATCTAAAAGTTAGGATAATCTCTTCTTAAAAAATGTCAGCTTGTGTGCATCCTGTGCATGCCCTGGCTCCAGTGTCACAAACCCTTTGTGGCTTGGAGGTCCTCATCCTCTTCAAAACAAAAAATAATTGGTTTTCCGCTGAACAAAAGTGTCTCATAATGTAAAATGCAACATGCATGAGGTGATGATGCCTTGCATGGCGTTATTTTCTTACAAGGGTTACCTTGGTCGAGAAAAGTGCCTGTTAAATTGTTATTTTACCTTTTAACTTTTCCCCTTCTGCGTGTTCTGTGCCTTGTCTGTTTTCGACTTCATGATCTTTGCCTTGACTCTTGTTGAACCCCAGCTTTACAAGGTCTATAATGAACTGAACAATGGACTTTGGTAGGTAGGCTTTGGACCTCTCAATATCTTAGACTGTTTTATACTTTGGACCACTCAAACTTTTGTGCTTGAGGTGGATGATGGAGGTGGGGTCCTTGGCTCCTTGGCATCGTACTGATCTGGCAAAACTATGGCCATGTGCTGAATAGTTTATGTGTATCCTGGAAATACGCACTCACTTAAGTTTTGAAACAAGGTGAAGGTTTTCTTTGGCTAGACCCCCCACTATATGAATTTTTTTTTAGGGGAAAAGCAAGCTAGATTAGGGACAGTTTGTCCATAAGTACATAGGACGCCACCTCCGGAGGGGAGTGGTTTTCCCAAATTTGTTCAACACAAAAGGCTACTAGCTTTGCTAAATGGTGGGCAACATAGTTCCCGTCTCTTTTAACATGAGACCAACCAAGAGACTTAAAAGAAGTACAATGAGCTAAAATATCAAAAAGAATAACATCTAACTCCGAGAGGAAAACAGCATTTTTTGAGAGACGGTTGATAACAACCTGACAATCTGAAACAAGGTGAAGGTTTGCATTGGCTAGACCTCCACTATATGAATAGAAAGGAGAAGAACAAGCTTTCCCATTGTATTCACCTATAAAGTAATGGGTTTTAAAGGGGGCGAGCTTACGTGCCAGGCCTTTCTCTGACCTGATAACTAGTATCGCTGCCTCGCCCCAAAAATTCATCATTTCTTTTAAGAAAGTTGAGAAATCCGCAATTCGAAGATCGACGCTCGGGTAAAGACAATGAGTGGCTATGGTAGGAGGCGTCCCAAAGGTAATTAAGTCGCTATAACAGCAGTAAGTGATTAATTTTGTGAATCAGTTGAGAAAGGATACTTTAGTAATTTCTGGTAGAAGCTTCTTAAGAATCTTGCTAGGGAAGCAGCCGGGAACAATCTAGGGCCTAAGAATATCAATATGTATATTGAAATTATGGAGAGAAGAAATAGTTGGGAGAGAGTTCACCTGTCACCTCCCGGGTATGAAATATTTTATTCTCCTAATATTGGCAATACAAATCTATCCTCTTCGCCTAATTTTTGCCTTTTCTCTTGATTCAATGTGTTAACTTAGGAGTTCATAGCAACTATGTTTTAAAGAATACTTAAATTATGGTTGTTGATATTGCAAGTTGAGAAACAAATGATTGAACAAAAATAATTTCTGTACAAGCTATATGTTTCTCAGAGAGCAATTGATCATGTTTAGCAGCACATAAAGGGATTTTATGATATATATAACTGATTGGTGGTAGAGGGGTTTTCAAATCCATGTCTAGAGTGGTAACTGTTATCTTATCAGGTTACACTTATAGAGCTGTCTGGAGTACAAAATTTGTGGTCGGCATCTCTTTTTATAGTCCTGGATTTCATGAGCAAATCTCAAATTGGAGAATAATATCGTCTTTGGGTTCCCTTAATGGGGACTTTATATCTATGTATATTTTTTTTTCATTTGTTAAGGGATCTTTGTAATTTACAGATTCAGCATATGAAGTTTGGAAGGCATGGGGGGAGGGGATAACATTTAATGAAAAGCTTTTGCCACTACGTGTGTGCTTTTGTTGGAGAAGCTAGTTAGTATTTTCCATGGTTAGGACTCCGGAGTCTTCTTTGATGAATTAGTGGTGTTTTAATCTTCTCTTTGGGCTCATGCTCTTGCGACATTATAGTACGTTTTTTTGTTCGCACAATTGCTTTTTATTTGTTCTTTTGCTGTTGGAGAAAATTTGTTTTCTTATATTGTAATTCACACGAGTTAGCTGTACCCTATTTTAGCACTGGGAAACGTGACTGTCATGAGTGTTTTTGTGCATCTAAGGCCGTACCATAGAATGATATAAGTGCTACTATAGGTATTACTATCTCAGTATTTCTTTAGCTTCATCCTCGTTAGTGGCAAAGGAATAGATTATTTTAGTAAGTACATTCAACCAACACCATTTTTTTCACCCAAATAGTATCCCCTTTGAAAATTATTGATGCTGCAGTTTTGCCATTTAGTGCTCAAGTATTGTCTTTCATGATATTTATGATTAATACCTTTTGTTTGTTATCTCAAATCTTAAATTTTGAACTAGATATGAGAGGAGTTTGTACATGTTACCTCTCAAAATGTAGTGTCAAAGCCATCATATAAGGTATTCAGTGGACCTAGCGGGATCTTATGGGTATCTATTAAGGTTTTTTAGCTGAACTTGTCTCTTAGTTTATTGGCTTCCTGTGTAAGAGGGAAGCATTGAAGGATAGTAATGTTCTTAGCTGGGTCACAAACATGACAAAGCCAGGTCACTTAGTTTGTCACACATCTCACTCACTAATCACTATGCACGATTGGAGGTTCTCCAATCTCCGAGGTTTCATGCCTATCTAGTGCTTTTTATCTGTTGCGATATTCATATACTGTTGGCTGATCATTATCCAACATGCAGAATGATTTCAATTTTGAGCAAAGGGATTGGTTTAGTGTTCATCCCAAAGAACTGGCAGAAGGTTCTCGACTGGTGAGATTCTCGTTTCTGAAGGGTCTCAATTTACTTCCTCTCTCGTCATTCTTCATTTAACTTGTTGTGCCTTGATTCTTATTCTTTTGGCTAGATCATGGGGCTGAATCCCCCTTTTGGTTGCAAAGCATCACTGGCTAACCAATTTATCAGCAAGGCCCTTCAATTTAAACCAAAGCTTCTCATTCTTATTGTTCCGCCGGAAACTCACAGGTATGGACATAAGTTTTCTCTTGTCATTGATTTTCACCTTGAATTATGGAGTATCATTCTTTGTTTTTATTATTAATTTGATTTGTTGCTGTAGGCTTGACTCTAGGACTGACAAGAGGTACGACTTACTATGGGAGGATCCGCATCTTCTCTCTGGCGAGGTACATAGTGAAATAGCTTCCTATTTCTGATCCAATTTCTTTCTCAAATCTGACTTGTTATGTATCTGATTGGTTATCTTTCAGTCATTTTACCTACCAGGATCTTGTGGCACTGATGAGAAGCAACTTTCACAGTGGAACAAGATTACTCCTCCCCTGTATCTTTGGAGTCGCCCTGACTGGACTCGGAAGCACAGGGAGATAGCTAACAGTTGCGGCCAGCTCCAGCTTCAGCTTCCTGGTGAATTCTCTCAGCCACCTACTTGGAACTATCTACTTGAAGAGCAGCACGATTGTTATGATGATTTTTCCAATTTGATTAATATGTATGACAATCTTCCTTCCATGTTAGATGACGTTCCTGATGTTAATGATAAGGTTTGACTCATGTCAAACTCTATCATATTTAGTAAACGCTTAGTATTAGCTGTATTTATCTGAAAATTCTACTGTGCTCCTATGAGCACGTTGTATACCTTGTACGGTTGTACCTAGTAAATTCGTTCCAGTTGCGATGAGTAAATGTTCTATTTCAACACATGTTCATTTTAAGCATATTTTTCAATAAAAAAATATGTTCTATTCCCAATAAGCAAATGTTCTATGTCAACAAATGTTCGTTTTAAGCTTATTTTCCAGTAGAAAATTATGTTCTAATTTTCGTGAAAATTGTTCTATTTTCGATCAGTAAATGTTCTATTTTAAAATATGTTATTTTACTTATTTTCCACAAAACTATGTTCTATTTTCTCTAAAAATATGTTCTAAATTCCCTAAAAATATGTTCTAAATTCCATAAGCATATGTTCTATTTAAGTAATTGAATTCTAGTAATGTTTCACTTCAACAATAAAATGTTCATTTTCGTAATTGGATTATGGTAATGTTCCACTTCAACAGTTAAATGTTCTTTTTCGTAAATGAATTCTAGTGATTTTCCATTTCAACAGTAAAATGTTCGTTTTCATAAGTGAATTTTTGTAATGTTCCATTTCAATAGTAAAATATTCGTAAATGTTCTATTTTATATTGTGGGAGCACAGTTCTCATTGTGCTCATGGGAGCACACATTAGTACTTATCTTCTTCAGTCACAATACTTGATCTCTTAGTTAGATATATTCCTTATTTTTATCCTTGTATAGTTGACTTATTTCTTTGTAATCTATAATTTCTTTTGTACTCCATTGTTCTTCATGTACTATAAATGCCACAGCAACATCAATTGTAATTAGGGATATGCAAAGATCAGGGTCGGATTGAAATCTGAATCGGACCATACCGGAATTTGGACTGGTGCAGAGAAAATTCCGATTTTGGGTTTTCGTTCCAATCTTGTCCAAATCTGGAAATTTTTGGTCCGTACGGATGAATCGTAAATTTTGATCTTTTAGTAAAAAAAAAAAAGTATATAAATTAAAAAAGTTTAAAAAGTATAAAGTTAAAAACCTATCATTTATTACCTTTAGGAATATTGCTATTAAAATTATTAAATATTTATTTATCTAATTTATAAATATGTTTTTTAACAGATAATTTATAAATATGTTTAAATCAAATAAAAAAGTTTTTTTTTTTTTTTACAAAAATATAGATTCCGATCTAACAAGTCCAAAATTGAACTGGATCGGAATTTTTTCGGTCCAGACCAAACCAAAAAAATTCCAGATTCCGATCCACCAGTGCAAGATCGGACCAGACGACTCCAATTCCCTCTCCAACACTACTGAACCTTCCAAGCCCCTTACTATTATGAATGCTCATTCTGTTCAAAAGCTTACCTCCTTTAACGAGAGGTGTCAATTCAGTTCAACGTTGAGTATTGGTTATATCCAAACATTTCAATTCATATCATATCAGTTCAGTTTACAACAGTTAAAATTATAAATAATTCAGTTAACAATTTTTCAGTTCAGTTTAATTTAGTTAATTTTCTTCTAGTTTCAATTCAGTTCAGTTGCAGTTTTAACCAATTTCAATCCAAACAGTTAAACCAACCAACGGTTGAATCCATAGCAGTTAAAACACATTGCAGTTATTTTCAGTTTTATTTCAGTTTATTTCAGTTATTGGTGAAAATAACATAAATTCAACAATAATCGCATCGGTTCGGGTAGAAGTTAGTCACATTCTTGTATTTGTTCGGGAAAAATGAAACTTCAAGTTGGGTTTTGGCCAAACGTTTTTTCGGATTCGTTTAAAATTAAAGTGGCAAATAAGTACAGTCCGAAACTTGCCTCGAAAAAAAAGTGGTTGGACTTCCCATACACGTGTATGGAATTGACATCCATATATATGCACTTTACTAATATATTCGACAATTTTGGATAAGACAATTTTATAAAAGTTGATGATCAAACTTTTAGTAGTATGCAAACAACATCATGTTTGGTTAAAAAGGAAGTCTCGTATCAGTATAAATTCTTATAAACTCACTCGAAATACGAGTCAAACTTTTTTTAAAAAGTCGATTAGATCAATATCTTACTATAACTATATTAGATCAATGAATTAATATAACTATGCTAGTCATTAAGCTTTATGCATTTGATCAATGGATTAATATAACGATCAATCATCAATTCGTCAAATAATTAAGACATTAAGTGAAGTCGTAAATCCAAACCAACTTGTTTCGGTTGGAGTTGGGACTACTAGTTTGGAGTTTGGACATTCGATAATTGATACTTGACTTATCCTTTGTAATCTATAGTTTCTGTTGTACTCTACTGCTCCTCATGTACTATAAATGCCACGGCAAAATCAATTGTAATACACAACTTTCCAACTCTTTCACCTAAACATAATGAGAATCATGAGCTCAGTGAGCACAAGTTCTCTCCTGTTGGTGATCTTGAGGACATAGATTTCCCCCTACCAATTCTCCGAGCCGTTTTATTGCTCGAGTTTTGTATATCTTGTACATGGAGTAAAACTGTAAAAGTCAGCAAAAAAAAAGTGCATATTTAGCTACTATGAAAGTTGTGAGATGAGTCTGGTAGCTATGCCAATTATTGTAAGAGCTCGTTTGGTTACCGTTGGAACTTAATTCTCATGGAAAGTCTTGTTTCATGGGAAGTAAATCCCTTTGTCTATTTCCTAGAAAATGGCTTTTGGTGTTTGGTTGAACATAGGAATTTGTAATTGACACAGGAAAATCTAATCACCAAGGTGGAGGGGTTATGATTAATTTCCTACACTTCATAGGAATTTCCATTTCCTTGAAAATTATATTTCCCATGAATTTCCTATTTCCTCTATACCAAACAACTATCCTATTTTGTACTTTTTTGGAAATCCAAATTCCAGTAGAATTTGAGGTGAACCAAACGACCTCTAAGTTTTGTAATAGAAGTATATATATGGATTTTGGTACTGGCAGAACAATGTCAAATGTTAGCTCTCCAAGAGAATTTCCATCTTGTATGCTGTTGATCTTCATTTTCTTTGTTTTTCAGCAACATCTTTCCTGCTTTTCTTGTAAAGATGAAGAAAAGAATACTAGTGTAGTTTCGTAAAGCCGAAAAAGGGCAAAAGCTGCCCTCTAAAGGGATGGGATTAGTTTATGTTTTTATTATCATACAAAATTATATCAACTACATTTCTGTATGTATATTACAACTTACAAGCACAAAAATATCTCAGGCCACATTTGCAGTTCTGCCTTGAGCATTTACAACTTTTTCAGTCTATTGATTAACTAAGCCAGTTAACTTTCATCACCAAGGGAATTTAGTCGTCTCAATCTTTGATCAAGTTCTTTCATGACAGCGGGTTCTTGCTTTTTCCTGTGCTTTGATATTGAGTTGGTCGTCATAGAACCAATTTTGTCAAAAGCAACCTGTATACGCAAAAATATACAGAGATAAATGAACCGGCTGTAGCACACGCCAAAGAAATTCTCTGTAAGAGCTTCAGCTTACCGTCAACAAATCGTCAGGGTCAAACATATGGTGAGTAGTTTTGTGCAAAATGTGTATAACATCACCAACATGATGAGTCAGAAGCAACTCATCTTCTTTCATCTGCAAATAAGAGTTTGTATCAATTTCATTAAAAATTGGGACTCATTCTTTAAAACAGAAGTATGGAAGACAGAGACTCATAGCACAAAGGAAATATCGTCACCTTAAATATAGCCAAAGCTACAAGAAACAAAACTTGAGCTCCCTCGTAGAAGAGGACATCCCACACACGCATAGTTGTCTGAGGAATAAACTCCAGAAAGGTAGCAATAATGAGTATATGAGCCAACTTTATAGATTGAAAAACAGACAAGGAGAGACAAATTTGGTCAAACCTCCGAAGGCAAGCTTTTTGAAAAAAGGCACAAAAACCATTCAGTGGTAACAAGGGAGACATCGAACTCCAAGGCTTCTAAATGAGCAGCTGTCCTGCAATTTCCCTTTCCATTGTTTCATAAATACATTTGAAACAATTTGATATCATTAGATAATCAAAATTTGAAGGAGATACAAGAGTACCTAGGATACTTTTTAGTGAGTAAGTCCTTGAAAACTCTCTGCTCAACATGGCATCCAGATAAATTATTTGTGTAGCAGTCATTGACTAAAACATCTTCCAGTAGGACAGCAAGCATCCAGAAAGCATCTTCTTCTGTCTTCATAACGAGCAACAATAATGCTGCAACATAATTTAAACCCTGGAGCAACAAAATTAGCTGGGTGAGTGACTGCAGCAAGGGTTTTCAGATCGTCTACATATATGATTGTTCTATTCAATGACAACGCCTAGACTTGTAGTATATGCCTATATTCGGCAAGTGATGAATTAACAGTTGTATCAATTTACTAGTAGTGTCAATTTTAGTCACATTATGCATTTAGGACATTGTAGCTCAACTCTTGATTTCCATCAAAATCCACATCATCATTAATTTTGATAACAGAAACAATAAGAGTGTAATAAGGTGGTGAATAAATCTCTTTGTTTCATACTTGCAGTTGTAAATTCGTAACTCTATATTGACCATGTATTTCCTCCAATGGCATGACAATGACGTGGATAGAATGATAATAGAAGAGGGAAAATCGCCATGTGGCGACTAGCAGTTCTTGCCTATCTTTTTAATAATATAATAATAATAGATGGTACTTGGTAGTGAAGATTCTAAAACAACTCAAATACTACAATTAGTAATAGATGAATGTAGACTGTAGTTTACAGAAACCAGAGGCAAAGGGAGAAAAAAAAATAGGTGTATCAGCATTAACACTTTGTTTGAAGTGCAATGGAGGGAAAGGTAAGGGCGGGAAGGGGGAGGAAAAGAAGGGGAGTTAAGACTGGGCTTGCATTCTCCTTCCAACATCATAAGAATTTGGTTCATTCATTTGGAAGGAGAATGAATCCTTCATATTCTCTTCCTTTGCTCTTGTTGTACTTAAACAAGGAAAAATGAATCCCTCCCTTTCCTTCCAAAGTCCCCTATCGACAAAAATTATAAGTGATGTCAAATTGTCAATTCCCACAAATTGCCAAAATAAGCTAGATAGAAGAATCACCTGACAGTAACCAACATAAGAATCCCGAAAAGAGTAACCAACAAGAACACGTCGGAGCGCTGCATGGCCCTCTGGTGTATCCAACCAAGAGTGGCCAGGGAAAGTCCGCGGCAAGTCCTGCAGATGTGTAAAAGTTGATCAATTCTGCAGTAGAGTTTTTATATTGCCCTACAGATATTCAACACACCACAAACAAGCTAATAACTCAGTCCCACAAAGTTGTCCGCCGAGGTTCCAACTTCCAAATAAACTAGAGTCAATCACTACCTAGCCTATTCACTGTAATGCAATGATTGTAATGATGCATACAGGAATTTGTTGGTACAGGTGCTCGCCAACCAGAAGGTTCTTCACTTCAGGTTCATCGTCCCATTTTTAGAGGGACTGACCTATATATCATCCATTTAAACTCTAATAGTATGATGAGGTTACCATATCTCTTACGTTATATGCCCCACCACTTTTACAACCTAATACATGAAAAGCATGCATTTGCAGGATCAGAAAGGTACACTACAACTATGATAATGTAATACCAATAAATCTCACTGAACCTGACATATGAGACATGCTGATAAAATACTCAAACCCATCGCTTCATACAAAAAACACAACCATCAAATCATATCTCAGGCTTCATCAACCTCGATCTCAACAAAAAAAATTCATAATCCACAATCGAAAATATCACCAAGTAACACACTATAGCATGCCTTTAGAGTATCAAGTCTTAAATACATTAAGAGGCAACTACCTCATCGCTCAAAACTAGGATTGACGGTACATTATCACGCTAATCTTACCAAATGTATCGGTATCACGATATCAATCACTACGAAATACATACATTACAGAAAGAGGAGCTCTATTGATATATGCCTACCTGGAAAAGTACAAAATCAAAAACCTCATTATGCAAACTCACATGTTTCAATCCACAAACTAGTCAATTGATTCGACATCAATAGGATATAAAAGTTAAGTCTGTTACAAACAGAATCAGCTATAAACAATACATTAAGCCTCAAAAAGTTCAACTCACTGGAATCTCTAAATCAAATCAACCAGAAAACAAAAACCATTTAACAATCTAACAACCACCCAACAAAAAACATAATCCAATAAAGTCACACTCATAGCTAGATTCTTCAACAGTTAATCAAAACACATCAACTAAGGCAACAAAATAGAGCAATTAAACTCACATGATCAATCTGTTTGGTGGCGGGCGTGGGTTTGCCATCAGTGGCCTTAATAAGATCATTATAATAACTATCAGGCACAGTGGATTTCTTCTTAGCAGCACCAGACAATGCAAACCAGATCTTAGGCCTCAAAACAGGGGGAATTCCCTTCCTAATTAACCTCTTCAATGTAATAGCATTAGCTAAAGCTGATAATTTAAGGGAAGCTTTAAGGGTTGATGAGATTTGAGTATGAAGGTACCAATTTGCACCTTTGCTAGCTTCTAATGCCCACCAAACCCTTCCTTGTTCCCTAACTTTTTCTCTAACTTCATTCAAAACATTTACATCATCCACATTACCTTCCACTGAAAACCCATAAATATCTTGGAATTTCACTGTCAAATTTGCCCTCCTTGTATGAAGACTTGGCCTGTAATTGATTACTTGAGCCTGGTACTCATATTGCAGGTTTTTTTTGTTCTGTGCACTATACATTTCTCTAATTTATGTTGATTTTGTATCAAACTTTCAAACTTTTGAGGACCCAAATGTTAGATTTGATCAAATTGGAGGTAAATTGGTTCAATTTTCAATACCCACAAAAAAATAACCCCAAATTTAAATCCATCAAAACTTGAAAATTCAAAATGAAGAAAATGATTTACAGAAAGATCTAATCAATTTACTTTGATGGGTTACACCTAGCTAATATCTAGAGACAATAAAATCCAACATTTTGCAACCCAACTTTACACTTTTTTTAAAAAAAACTATTCAAACGCGATTAGATTGAACAATTGAACCCAACAAAACAAAATTGCTCCAGGAGAAAAGCAAGAACATTTATTAATTCAACAACAAAAGGAAGTTTATTCAGAATAATTCCAACAAAAATGAAAAAAAAAAAAAGATAAATAAAATTGAACAAGGAAAAAAGTGAGTTATTTTTTCCTTGTGCTTTATTTTTTTTGGTGTATCTAGAATGCAAAATTAGGAGGTAAAGAGATGGGATAAGGGGGTCTATTGAACACCAAGAGAAAATCTCCGGAGAGTGCGGGATAATGGAAAGCTCTCAACTGGATAACAGAGGAGAGAGAAAGAGAGGAGAGAGAAAGAGAGAGAGAGAGGTGAGGAGGACACGACGGAGAATCAGCTTGTGTCCGTGTTGAGATTGAGACCACCACCCAATAAGTCAATAACCCACTTCTTTTTTAAAAAAAATTGAGTCTATGAATTTGATTTGTGTAGATATTTGATAAGACATTATTTATGTTAGAAGGAGCTTCTTCCTCAAAAAAAAAACAAAAAAAAAAGGGTTAAGAACAAGAACTTTACTGTACCAATACTTTTCGAAAAACAATAGCAAGTTAGTCAGCCCAGTTATATAGGTCAACGCTTGAGCGTAGGGAGATATAACTAATATAAGGCAATCATTATGCTCAATCACAAGTAGGTAGTGGGGTTTGAACTTGTAATTTCAAAGTCACAAGTTGAGTTCCTCACCACCTCCACCAAGCAAGCTTGGTTGCGTCTCGAAACGCTTGAGAGTAGTGGATATAAGGGAATTCGTACTCCCAAATCCCAATCATAAATAAATAGTGGGATTCGAACTTAACGTGAGTTATACATCACTTGCACCAAGCAAGTTTGGTTAAGGAGCTTCCAAAATATTTGGAGCCTATATTTTTTCTCCGTATTTAGACGTTTAGAATATGTTTTGTTTGGTAAATGATTTTTAGGTGGCTTTTCATTAACTTTTGACTTTTTCATCTGCTCAAGCAAACAAGTTGTAAAACAAAGAGTATTTGTTCGGATTTGCTAAAGAGTTACCTTATAACATACTACTGAGTCATGAGAATAAAAGGATAAAATGACTTTTACATAGAGAAACTAATACAATATATCTAAAAAATTCAAATTGTAATTTGCATGCGTCAATTCTAACACAAACTTTTTAAACTTTTTAATGTGGTCGGAGCTTTTAAATACCTATGTGACAAGAAGCCCATTTATTTACCAATACGGTAATTCGTCCTTTGTAATTCTGAACAGTTGCAATTACATGAAAGATAACTTTATTAAATTTCTACTTTTAAGAAAAATGGTCAATTTTATATGAGAAGATAACAAAACAACATATAAAATAACAAAAGGCTTGCTAGATTTATTATAAATAGGATATGAGGAATGATATTTCGAATCCTTAAAGTGTGTTTCATTCGCCTCAACTATACTTGACATAATTTAACTTATTAATACTTCCTTTGTTTTTTTATGGAATCATTGGTATTTTCACGTTTGTCAAGACATTTCTTTGAACCTTAATATCTCTAATTGCATATAAGTCAAAATTATAAAAAAAATTGATATATGAAATCTTCACGCTGAGACGAATCTAACAAGACCTCACTTGCGCTTGTTTCTTCTTACATAATGATGTGAAATAGTTTAACAAAGTTGGTTGATGAATAGTGCTATAAAGCAAATGGCCGGTGCAATCAAAAGAATAGAGGAAGTACTTATTAGACCTGAACTTAAGTTATCATAGTTTATTTGTTGCAACTTATTAGAATTATTGTATCTCGAAATTGAATTTGATAATTAGACCTGAACTTAAGTTATCATAGTTTATTTGTTGCAATTAATCTCTATTATATAAGCCAAGGGGGGAAGTATGGTGTCCTCTTTTGAAGTGACTAAAATACCCTCTAATAATTTAAAATACTTCATCCGTTTCTAAATAAGTGCAACATTTGCATAGTGTTTACTATTCACAGTTTAAACTTTAATTAGCTTTGGTGATTTACATTTTAGGAAAAACATAGTCATGTGGGATCTTGTTAGATTCGTCTGAATGTGAATTTTTTAAATATCAACTTTTTATAATTTTTACTTATTGATAATTAAAGATATTAATGATTAAAATAATGCATTGGCAAACGTGAAAACAAGAAGTGTTGCACTTATTTAGAAACAGAGGAAGTAATATTTTTCTTTTTATAAAAAATTGAAAAATGAGAATCAATGGAAACTTGCCATATGAGTATGTCAAAAATGGAATATGCAATACCATTAATAACTTGAAAAACTAGATTGACACAATCAATTCAAAAATCAATTAGAATCTTCAACCAAAAAAAGTTTAGCAATATATCGTGATAACATAATATTTCATATTTACAAAGTTCAAACAATATGGTTTATTAACATTTATAATTGTTAAAGAACTATACTAAAGTCTCTGAAAAGAAAATTATTAAATCATCGACCAAATTTTACAGTGACGGTATTGAACAGTTAAAAATCATTCACCTTTAATTTAAAAAGATAATAACATCTACAAAAGAACCTTAATAATTTACATCACTATCAAAATAATTTTAGATTAAAAAAAACATGTCCATTTTTATATAACTACATACTATTGTCGACGCACCAAAATTAAAAGTGAACTGAAACTCTACCAAAAAAAATTTACTTAAAGAGTTTGTGATCGTCACTAAAGGTAATAAAAAAAAAAACTCTGTCTAATGATCAACTACAGAAGATCGTCCCTCAATAAATTTACTTAATTACCCCTTAGTAAATCAACTACTCTACAAAAAAATAGATGAAAGAAAATCAAACTCAAATATAGCATAAAAAATTAACAAAGAAAATTATATCAATCAAATATTTGATCAATCAACATACAATCAAGTAGTAAATCAAAAAGGAAGATATAATCAATTAACAAAGTGAAATGGTTTAATTTAAACAAAATACTTTGTTGGTGAAAATATAAGAAATCCTTAATAAATCTGCGTAACATTCTTTTATCGCTCATCAATTTTAATTTTAAAAATCTTAAAGAAAGTATAAATAAAATAAATAATAAAATACGGGTTTGGTTAAGTGATATAGGCTTAATCAACAAAATTAGCTAGCCCAAAAAACATGTTTAATGTTCAAATTTTACCTTTGATTATGCCCAAAAAAAAGTTATAAATTATAATATAAAAAAGTGAGGCACGCATCGCGTGCATAAATTGCTAGTTAGAACTATTGTATCTCGACATTGAACTTGATAATTAGACCTTAAGGCAACTTTATTATATAAGGCAACTTTTGAGTACTTTGGTGTCCATCCTTTTTTGACCAATATACCCCTAATAATAAAATAAAACTACAACACTTACCACTCTATTAGTTAAGAAATGAGAAACTTACTAACAGCTACACACCAACCACTAACAGCTACTAGCACAGTTAACAGCTACTCTCACAGCTAAAAGCTACCACCACAGCTATTGTTGCCGAACACGCCTTATCTCCAATAAACTGCAAAGCATTTACCTCTCATCTTTCGACTTTACACATATAGTGTGCATATAAAAGCCAATTGTCTTTTATGTCAACTTAAATGCCTATGATTCGAGTACTCGACGTATCAGAACTAGTTTCTTCTAAATGAGAAGGAAAACCTTCTAGTAGTTTCTGCCCTAGATAGTAGTTACTCCATTAAACTAGTAGTTTTTCAATATTGAGGCATGACTATAGTAAAATGTGACCATGAGGAGTTAACAAAAATAGACCAGATCTTTCCGACTGGCGACTAGGTCGTTCATATGAGTATATGACATACTCCCAACCAAAACAATGCTTGTGAGTTGAGAATACTGCAATTTGCTACTAATTAAAGACTTGGTCCAAAATAGTTTTTGAAAAGAAAAGGCGTCAGAAGAGAAGAGGAGTTGGATAATTTTTTTCATTTATATGTATCATGTCGTACATTTTTTATGTATTATCTAATAATAATAGTGATAATCATACTAATAATAGTAAAAATAGAAATGGAAATAAAAATTATTATTACTATTAGTCTACTACATATGTTTATTTATTTTTTTGGGGAAGCAACAACATATGCTTATTTTTGGATAAGTAAGCTAGAACTCACAAAATTTATTTTGATTATCTTTTGGTGATTTATAAAAGAAATAGTGTTATGAGATCTTGTTAAAATTTAAATGTTGTTGCGTTGGCAAATGTGAAAAGTTTAATTATATATAGATTCAAGAAACAAAAGTAGTAATTGTATATAACTCACATAAACGTACCATACAACCTAAGCAATTTTAGTGAGGGCATATATACCATCTAAGATGCATGCATGGACACAAAATAGTGAAAAAAAATATATTTTTTCTCTCTTAAAATATGAAAGTTTCTTAAGTGAGTTTTCTTTTCTCCTAGATTTAGGTTACTGTTTCCATGCAATTTTCTTCCTGATTATCTCCCATGCACAAGCCATTAATTACTTCTCAAGAAAGATCACTCGTGAACTTTTTACCTGCGCCTGTAACTATTAGTTTCGTCTTTTGGAACTCATATTGTACCATAGTCCATAGGGATAAGGTTTGTTTGGGTTAGCACTAGGCTCAACACATGGGATTCATGCATTGATCTCTTCCACCCCTGGGTTTTCTACTTGGCAACTCAACCATGAGTTTTTAGGGTTTTGCACTTCCAACCTTTCATCAACCTAGCATATTTACAGTGCGTTTTTTGTAATACAGATCACACATAAAGGAAACCATGCGGCTGCGCGCGTCACAAGCCATCCCCATTTCCTTCGTTCCTCCCTCCTCCTTCCTCAAATCTTCGATTTCTTCTTCATCATCATCATCGCAAACTCAACCTTCGATGTCCTCTGCGTCAATAACGACGTCATCCATGGAGGCGACGCAATCATAATTCTTTCTCTCTCTCCATTTTCCATTTTCTCTCTCCTTGGCTTCTTCCGTCATTAAAGTTGCGATGACCTTGGCTCCAGCATATCCTACTTGACATAACTCCATCGTAGTCATGTGAAGTTAGGTGGTGTCAATTATTGGTGAGGAGGCGGAGGAGGCGAGGAGAGAGAGAGAGGGTGAGGAAGGGGGAGGAGGTGGAGGAGGCAAAGAGAGAGACGGAGGTTGGAGGAGTCGGGGTGAGGGTACAGTGAGGGGAGTAGAAGAGGTGAACGACGATTGCATACCTATCCTTTTGTGATTCTACTAATTAAACTATCAAAGAAGCCACATCCTTTTGTGACTTCTGACCCTACTTCGAGCTTACCTAGAGTTTTGCCTCGTAAGGCTAAATCTGAAAATGTGTTGACGTCAAAATTTGCCCCAGATAAGATAGAGGACCTACCACAAGATGTATTTTTGATGTGCGGTGACTCCTAAAGTTATCACATGAACTTGGGCGAATTAGCTTGATTGAATTAGCCCATTCGTCGAATCTGGAGATTCGACCCTGCAATCCTGAATGTGAAAGATTGAGACACAACATACATGATTCCTATCGTAGATTGAGCCACAATAGACACTCGGACTCCTAAAGCTGCTTGTACCAAACAATGCCAAACTCCTGCCAGGTTCAACTTCACTACAGATCGGATTTACTAGATCATCCCTCGTCTTAGGAAACGAAGATCTTTCTATTACCCACCTAAAACTACTAAATATCACCCTAGCACAACCAGAAACATAAAGGATAATTGGATCTGGACATTACTAAACTAACACTGAAATAAAGAACATAACCAATCAATCGAAGAAACAATCACCATAATCGTAAAAACGTTCCTCGATTGCGAGTCTTCACTACAGTGATGCTTCTCTGATGAACCGACAACACCTAACCCTCACAACAACAAAAACTGAAGGGAAGAAGAAGGAGAATGAACTTAACCACTTCAATACTTAGAATGGGGGAACGGGGAAGGGGAAACTAACCTAACCACTTAAACATGGGAGGGGAAGGGGAGTACAAATACCAGACAGTGGCGACGAGATACTAGGGGAGTAAGGGGAGACGCATCAAAAAGACACTAAGGAAGGGGAAGGGGAGTACAAATACCAGACAGTGGCGACGAGATACTAGGGGAGTAAGGGGAGACGCATCAAAAAGACACTAAGGAAGGGGAAGGGGAGACAATGACGCACAAAAACTAGGAGACTGGAGATCGGGGTTAGGAGGATGAAAACAGGACGGGAAGAGGGAATAGGGAAGGGGATACACCCGAGACCGGCGAAAACACCAGGGGAGGGGGAGGGGAAACATACAAATAGGGCAAGGGGAGGGGAGACGCACGAGAAGGGAACAACGAACACTACGAGGAAGCACCTATCATATGCTACTGACTAAAAATAAGGAAGATATGTCGGCGGCCGGTAGAACGACCTGCTACCAGCGAGCCTGCATGGGGTTGGCCTTTACGGTTTGTGTTTTTTTGGGGGAAGGCAAGAGAGTGGCGATAGGTTCTAGGGTTTGAGGTTATGACTTTTTGTGTACCTTGTATGATACTTTCACACTCTTACGAGTAATTCCATGTACTTAAATCAAACATTCATGAATGATGAATCTGATGTTGGTTGCCTCCTTAACTAAACCATCACATGCAACATGATTAATATGGCTGAAAGATTGTAATTTATCTTATTGTTATTTTAGATTATGATTGTAACTACATATCGGACGGTACCCCTGTATGTCCAGTGTCCATGCACGCATCACTTGTATACCGTCAGGGCATGTTCTCCCCAACTTATTTTCAGTTCCAATCAGTTCTGTTCTGTTCCTAATTTATTTACTAGCATTACTATTAGTTATAATTTAATCCGATTCAGTTCAGTTCCAATCATTTCAGTTTCTAATTTATTTATTAGCATCACTATTAGTTATAATTAAATTTGGTTCAGTTGCAATTAGTTTGGTTCAGCTGCGATCAGCTCAGTTATTTTATGTCGAACAGATAGGCCCTTAATGTAATTTTAATCAAGGATACTACATGTACTCAGCTACTCGCAACATTAAATTATTGTTTTTGTTCCTTCACCATGGTCTTAAGCTTTTCAACTTATGAAAAAGAGCTTTTATTTAACAAATAAAACCAAATTAAAGGGTTAAGGGTATTTGGAGGGAAAGATCTGATGAATTTTTTTTGCATGGAAATATCACATAAGTATAAATATTTATGAAATGAGTGTTGAGTTATTCCATCTTCCCTAATAAAGTCTAGGTTCACTTCCTAACTTAAATATTTGCTTGGGATTTAAAGGGGAGACGGGGTAGGGGTTAGCGGTGTTTGGTTTGTAATGGGCTTTTAAGTAGGGGAGTTATGATAAGGTAGCTTAGAGGATTTTTTTTGCATTTGAAAAAAAACACAAGTATAAATATTCATTACTCAGCTTGATATACCACATTTCGGTTGTTTGGTTGAGAGAGTTTTGGGGTAAAAGAATAGATTTGGTTACTCCAAACCTCTAATAGGAGTGTTTGATTGAGACTTGAGAGAGGATTAAAAGAGAGGCTTGAGCCTAAATATCTAAATTATAACGATTTATGAATTTAGTTGTGTAATGACTAATAATATATATATCCTAAAGCTGGACAAATATACTACTCCCTCTGCTTCAAATATAAGGTCATTCTCCATCGAAATAAATGAGATTATTGCGAAGACAACACACAAATTAACCAAATTTAATTTACCGATGTAAAGGCAATCAATTAAGAAAGCCGCATATCCCTTATGATATACCAAATCTGGCACTGTAAATAGATCTGCCATTTCTTGAAATTTCTCTTCGGATTCAAAATTGTGGTGTAATGGGTATCTCCCCCTATTTCGGTCATAGAATAGATGACATAAGTATAAAAAAAAATCATTTTTGTTCAAGAATGAAATCTTATCGGAACTGTTCATATGTGGTTCATCCGTCAGAACCATATCACATCTCGGATCTGATGAAATAGGATGAATTGAGATGGTCGATATTAGAGGTTGAACTTTAACTTTCTCTCAATTCTTGTTGATAAAAATATAATAAAAAAATATTAACATAGTATTTTTCAAGACAAATTTGATGATATAATTTTTATTTGTCATATCATAATAGATATTTGTAGTCAAAGAAAATATTCGTGAAGCGTGAATGTCTGATATTTCTTTGAAAGAGAGTGAGTATCATTTACTAAAAAACATCCACCAATAAATTATTTCAATATTTTTATTGGTTATTTCACCTAATAAAGTACCAAAATTAGCTAACATTTATCTATCAAACACTTTCACACAAACAACTAGTCAGACTAAACCAGCTAATAACTAATTTAAACATCGAACCTCTAATTGTCAAACACGACCTATAATTTCTTGGCAAAAAAGTCAACTTTTCAGATTGAATTCTTATTTCCCCTTTTTTTTTTCATTTTCATTAGCAATTTGCTACATAAACAAATTCGCTTTTTATAAAACCTCTTCTTTCTAGAGGAATGCTGAGGAAAACAACGAAAATATAGACAATTAAGAAATTAACGGTTGAAAATTGACTTTTTTGTTGGAAAATTATGATGTGCTTTTAAGTAATTAACAAATATTTATACTTTATGGTTACTTCATGCAAAAATGTCTATTATGTATTTTTCTACAAACGCCCTTTTTAATTGGTATTATATGACAAAAAAAACTTATGAAAAATTATCATAAAATTATTACAGGAAAAGTTAATATATAAACTCGATTTAATAAGATATGTATATTGAAAATTTTCTCATAAGAATTATTAGTGTAATAATAATAAGGAAAAGTCATTGGCAAAAATCTAATAAAAGTGACTTTGTGATCTACTACATACCTTATTAAACTGACTTTGCGATGTACTACATACCTTATTAATTATTATTTTTTAAATGTAGTTTAACTCTTTTTAGTTTCCTCCTTATGTTCCTATTTGTTCTTTTTTGACTTTTTTTGTCTGTAAAAATGATTCCAAATAGGACGAATCAAAAGGAATAAAGAGAGTATTTAAAACAATATCTCATAAATTTAACGATTTTTTCACCATGTATTCCTAATAAATTTAAAAAATCACCATATACCCTCATTGTTTCATATTTTCACTATATATTTGTAAATTTCCGAAAACATTCACCAAATGACCATTTTTTTTTTGAGGGGGCCAAATGACCATTTTCTAATAGACATTAACTCGTCGTTTGCATTATTTATAACTTTGTTATTATAAACCTAATTAACCCCTCCCTTCATCCTAACCCCCTAACCCTAAAGCCCTAATTAACTTGACCCCCTAACCCTAACCTTAACCACCACCACTAGAACCCTAACCACCAAGGGGAAATAGAAGGGGTGGCGTGGGGGTGGGGGTGGGGGGGGGGATGTCGCAGAAATGGGGGTGATGGAGGCAGGTGGTGGTGGTTAGGGTTAGGATATTAGGGTGGAGGGAGGGACTAATTAGGTTTATAATGGCAAAGTTGTAAATAATGCAAACGACTAGTTAACGTCAGTTAGAAAAAAGTCATTTGGTGAACGTTTTTGGAAACTCAAGGGTATATGGCGAGTTTCTGAAAATTGGAGATATATGGTGAACTTTTTAATTTGTCAGAGGTACATGGTGAAAAACTGATATTATAACCCTATCACCAAATACATGCAATACTCGGGGACTGTTCTTCCCAACTTATTTTCAGTTCAACTCAATTCAGTTCAGTTCAGTTGCAATCAGTTCAATTCAGTTCCGATCAGTTTAGTTCCGAATTTATTTATCATCATTACTATTAGTTATAATTTAATTATTTTCAATTCAGTTGCAATCAATTTGGTTTCGTTCAATTCAGTTGTAATCAGTTCGGTTCAATTCAGTTCATTTGTTTTTTGCCGAAGAAAACATTCCCTTGCTCTGTCACACGTTTCTAATATACAATTTTGATAAACATCTTTAACTACATATTACTGTGGTAAGAATGTGATACTCACTCCGTCCCATAATACTCTTTACACTTTTCTTTTTCATCTGTCTAACATATTTTTTACACTCCAGTTCTTGGATATGATCCACTATTTTTTACACTCCAGTACTATTTTTACTACCTATTAACTCTTATCATATCTACCTTTTCAATAGAATAATAATTGCTAATCAAACAACTTATTATCTAAAAATACGTATCATAATAACTGTCAAGAATATTTTGGGACGAATAAGACTTTTTTTTATTGAGGGACCAACAAGACTAACAAGATCTCAATTTTCTCATGTTAATGTGTAGAAAGAAGGAAAAGGCACACGTTGTACACTTACGCTTATTTAAAAACGGAGGAGATATCACTTTGGATAGCAAAGAGGACAAAATTTAATTGTAGAATGGCTAGAATGAAATTGGAATATATGAATTTCTTCATTGTGTAACAAATCAGACCTTTCCAAATAAGACTTCCCAAACATACTCGCAACATCAAAAATTCATATCTTCAACTATAGCTACCACTTTCAAAAAAAAAAAAAAACTATAGCTACCAAAGCCAATTCCATTGTTGCTTATGTAGTCAAAACTTATACGTGCTTGTTGGACAAAAAATCGTGGTTTCGACTGGCTCATCTGGCCCAAGCCCGCAAATGATCACAAGTGAGCCCGGAAAAAAGAAGTCGAGCTAAATTTAAAAAAGGATAGTTGATAAAAAAAATGATATCCCATCCGCACACAATCAAGCAATGTCACTTCGATCAAGCATATCAACCAAAGTCATTCGTCTTGGGAATCTAGGTGGTAACCTTAAGTACATTGCATCATCAATCTCAATAGGCAGATGAGTCGCAACGATCACAATTCCTCCCTTCTTGCGATGCTCGGCAATTATATGCTCCAATAGTTTTACCCCATCATCATCCAAAGCAACACTTGGCTCATCGAGCAACCAAATAGGCCGATCAATTGCAAGCAATCTTGCAAGCTGCACCCTTTTTCTTTGACCCATTGACAACATCCTTGCCTTTTCCTTTGCTAATCTTCCAAGTCCCATAAGCTCCAATGCTGGTAGAGATCGCCCTTCTTTTCCTTCGAGAACTTCAAACCACTGAATATTTTCCAGGACTGTAAATTTCTCTTTGATAGCATCTTTAAGAGAAACCCATCCTAGTTGAAGCTTATATTGATGGAATACTCCTGACTGTGTAATGTCATGACCATTCCAAAGGATTTCACCAGCAGAAGGCTTTGAAAAGCCAGCTAACATGCGCAGAAACGTGCTTTTGCCTGAACCATTGCTTCCCGTTAGCACAAGTGCACCTCCATCATGAACTGATACATTCACATGACGCAAAATTTGTTGGGCATTCCGCATGCAGGATACATTGTTAAGAAGTATACGAGGAAGTGGAGGTTTTCTTAGAGACATCTATGCACTGAAAAGAAAGGAATGAATTAAAAAGATACATAAAGAATACAATAAACAAAATAAATGAGGAGTGTCTCATCACCAAGTTACATTATCAATAACCACCACATACAGAAACATTCAAGATAGAAATCTACATCACAAAAATTTGCAAATATTGATTGTGCATTGTTTTAATAAAAAAAGGCATAAATGTATAACATACCCTGAGAAATCAACACATATAACAACGAAAATCTAAATGTAGCAAATGAATCACACACTCTCTATTCTCAAAGTCTCGATATGATTGGATAAGAGAATTGAGAGAGAAAAGAAGGGGAGGAGAGAGTGAGCGATTGATATTCTTTGATTTGGATATGGATTAGGGGGAGCAGGGAAACTGAAAGGCACTGGCAAATCCAACTCCTAAAGTTGAAAAAATACAAGAGTAACTAACCAGCATGAGGCGACCAGGCTGTGAAACAAAACACAAAGTTGCAAAGGCATATACTGGTTGTTCACCCAGTTGATTATTGGCCAAAACTGCAAATGACGGCAAAGTGAAAAAAGGAATCCTAGCCTTTATTATACCATCCCAGATACCATAACATATCATCAGTAATATAGAGCAATAGAACACTCCCTGATAAAGCTATACTCCGAGAGCTTCAGTAAAATGAGAGGATGATTCAAGAAAAGAGCATAATTTACCTTCCACGAACTTAATTGTATAGTAGGATAGTCTTTCTTGACCTTAATTTTCTCTAGTGACCATGACCTTCCTGATACAAGAGAGTAGAAATATTTTAGTGAACTCAGAAGATATCACTTGATCTTAATTGCAACAAACATAATTTATTCCATATCAAAGCAAGGTGCATAACAGACATCTTGCATTATGAACTTGAAATCTTCCATTATATGTTGTTAAATTGATTTGTTATAACAAAAGTACATGTAGCAACAATATGCAGCAAATAACCAAGACCTCAATTACTCAACTTTCACTTATTATTTTTAGGACTGTCAAAAGTAAACCAGAAATTTGTGAGATGTCTCGCTCAGAGTAAAAAAAAACAGGTGATGAACCCGTTGCACGAAAGTGGTGTTTATGTTGATCAAATATGGTGCACGAAACATATTGATGTTGGAACAATAAAAACTGGTATTCTGGTGAACTTTCTGTTCCAAAAGAGAATTTAATCACTAAAAACATTCAGTCAATACCATATTTGATCAACATAAAGTGCACGATCACATAATGGTAGCGTCATGGAATTGCATTCAGTCTATTGACGTTGCACGAAAGTGGTGTTTTTCATCCAGCTAACACAAAGCTCAATGTATGGAACCCTAAATTTTTAGCTGAACTGAAAAGGGTTATAATAGCTTCATTATGATCTAAAGGGACCCTATTGACATTGCGCAAAAGCAATGTTTTTCAGTCAGCTAGCACTGAAAAGGGCACTCCTATCATTTTTAACAAGTAAAATAAAACAATATTGTGATGTTACATTTCTTGATGTTAAATATTTGACTTATCATACCTGAGTAGGAAACTGGAAATCATAGAAGTAAAATATTTGCGAATGCAGGAAGGGGCTTTGCATTAAAATTGAGTAGTGTAGATTAAAAGTTCAATAAGACTGAAATAAAAGGTTCTATAGCACAAAACACTATCTACACCCAGCAAACATGACTCAGGAGAATAAGGTATCTCAAAAGAGGGGCAAAAGCAAACAACTCATCTAACAGAGCCATGCCTAATCTGACAACAAATTTTATTTCAAACTCTTTGTAACAACATAGCCAAGTGAGTATCATTTTAGCGAAAAGTAACGGACATAACATTTGATCAGATTAATCTGTTGATCATGACTTAAAAGTTCATGCTTTTAGGTATAAGGCAGTTCGAAAATAATATAGGACTATTCTGAACCTGAACTGCTATGGATCCCCACTCTCCAGATACCTCCCTGGCGGCACCAAATCTCAAAAAGAGTTCAACAATCTCTCGCTAAAAACCACATAACCAAGAAATGAGTAGAACTACACAAAATTTTGAAAATCATGAAAAACATCTATCTGATTTGAGCAGGATGTCAAAGAACCTTACCAGTATCTATTAAACACTTATTAAGAAACCAAAAACCTTTTAAAAAAAAACCTAATATCAAATATGATCTAAAAACATGAAGCTCGTTATAAGATAGATCTAGATAGTGCGGATCCAAGATTTTTAACTAGGTGTTGGCACCAACCAATTCACACAAGACCACAAGAAATATATTCAACATATCATGTAATACCAAATCACAACCATCACAACTCTGCAATTTGACTAGTGGCATAATTCTATTATGCATTGGTTTTGCAAAGAAACTAGAAAAATTCCTTTCATTAATTCGCTTCATTATTGAAAATTTAAG